>NC_086239.1:720000-800000 GCF_036321145.2 Pelmatolapia mariae | reverse complement strand
ACTCCTGAACTTTCAAGAAGAGAAACTGTTTATAAAGTGCTGAAGAGAAGGATTAAGTTCCCGTCAGCGTAATATGTTTCCACGCGCTTGTCCAGGATCTGTAATAAATCACTACTTTAATGCAAGAGCACGCCGGCTGCGTGTGGCTGCTTTAATTAATTGGTTTTGCATTCATGGGTCCATTTTTTTCTGTAAAGCGACAAAATGTGTTTTTGTTTGAGAAGTGGAGCTCAGATAGTGGACTGGTGAAGGACTGAAAGCAGAAATACACATCTGCCCCACCATCGAGTACCTCTCTGGCCTGCGTGTGCCACAGTGACGTGTATCTCTGTGCAGCCACAGCTTGAATAAACATTTATATTACCCCACTCAGCAAAATGCTTTTTCCAGAATCTCCAAAGAATTTAAAGTATTTCTCGAGTGTGACGAAGCACTTTAATTTCCAAGACAGAGCGAATGGCTCAGAGACATACCAAAGCTTTACAAGCTGGAATTTCGTTTTATGAGAATAATCCCTATATGTGCATGATACGCACAAACAGCCCTCCAATACTGTCTCCTCCTTGGCCCAAGGTGAACACTCCATCCTCTGGAAAATTCCACTCAGCTGTCCAAGACCATGTCCTACGACGAGAGGCGTGTTATTACCAAAGGTGACAGAAAAAATACCAGTTTGGGATTTTCTTTAAAAGACTGAAAATCTTAAATGAGTCTGAAAGTTTACGAGGACCTTCTGATTTAGCTATTAAACGCAACTCATATTTAACCTGGTTTTCAGGTTGCAGAGACTCACATTAAACTGACAGAAGCCATTTGGTCAGGCGTTGTTTTGACCGTTGCTTTCGAAAATGCACAAAGAAACGTCTGGCAGAAGGAAACAAAGCTCAATCCATCCTCAAAGCTATCATAAGTCAGACTTTGGAGAGACAAAGCAGACAAATTGTTGCTCTTCAGCATCATCTCATTCTTATGCAATGGGCAGTGTTGTTGTTGTTGTTACTCATAAAAAGTAATGTATTACACATGCATTGTTACTTTTCTTAAAAGTGCTTAATTACTCATTGGAGAAAGGAATTTGTTACATTACTTTTGCATTATTCTGTATCCATCCATCCACTTATTTCTTCTGCTTATCCGGGGCCGAGTCACCAGGGCAGCAGCCTAAGCAGAGAAGTCCAGACCTCCCTCTCCCCAGCCACCTCCTCCAGTTTGTCTGGGGGAACATCAAGGTGTTCTGAAGCCAGCCGAGAGATATAATCTCTCCAGCTTGTACTGGTTCTGCCCTGGGAATAATCCTGGTGGGACATGCCCGGAATGCCTTCCCCAGTCCACATGTAGACTAGTTGGGCAAACTCCAATGCACCCCCGAGTATCCTCGAGAGGGTAGAGAGCTGGTCCGGTGTTCCACGACCGGCATGAAAACCACTTTGTTCCGCCTGTATCCAAAGGACGGACAAGCAAGGATCAATGTCCTGGTATCGAAATATATATTTGTGCCCTGTGGAATAGACCACAGACACTCCTGTGACTGTTTGTTTTTCACACTTGGGCTGAACAAATCCTCACTGATTCAGTCTCAAAAGTCTTGAAATGGAAATGTTCTCAATGCTTTAAAACTCCACAAGTAGCTATGTAAAGTAATGTAAAAGTATATGTATCAGCAGGGATAACGTAGCTGAAAGTTTAATACTCTCTGTGTGTGTGTGTGTGTGTGTGTGTGTGTGTGTGTGTGTGTGTGTGTGTGTGTGTGTGTGTGTACAGGTTCTTACTATACTGGTGGGGACCAATGTTCCCTCTAATTTTTCATGTGTCTGAGCGAACACACAAACTCCCTGAGCGATCCCTTGGACCACTGTGAGCGACATCAGAGCGACATCCAATCCAATATTATTTTTTTTAATACAGCTCTGACTTGTATTATGAGTATGAGTCTGTGGTCTGGGAGAGAGTCCTGTTACTCTCTGTCTGCAAAATACAGTATATAATGACCAATGCTGGGCAATTAATTATATAGTTACTCCTCAAAAAAGTAACTCAGTTTGGCAAACAACAAAGTTTTTGCAGCTATTTTTTAAATGCAGCCAAGGCGTTTTTAAATAAACATTTCAAACTATTTACAGAACAATCAGCTGTTCTGCATCAAGTCTGATGCCACACAAATTATTTGTGCCACTCCAAAAATAATTTCTGTCCACTATGAGATAAAGGAGAACGCAGCCTGATACCTGCAGGCCTGACAACAGGAGATGTATCACTGCTGTAACACCTGTAACATTCAGCAGTCGCCTCATTGTTCTGACACACACAACAAAACTATTGACTACACTACACACTAACTACACAAGATTTGCGCTAAACGTCTCAAATCTCTCACATCTCAAAACACCGCCGTCACTCCTAAAACGTCCTCCCGTTTCTTAACAACTAGATGCCACGTTGCCATACCATTTTTTTTGATTGGTCGACATGGTACTTTTTAGGACGAATAGGAAAGAGAGGGGGGGTGGGGGGTTGTTTTTGCTCACAGGTGGGGAGTACTTTCGAGCGTTTTCCTTATAAAACGCCGCTTTTACCGTTTCTTCCCGCAGTAAATATAAACAACGACAGTATTCAGGAAGAAAACCAAACATTGCAGATATTTTTATCATAACTCTGGTTTTACGTGGCCGATCAACACAATTTAAAAACTGGTATAAAGTCCACACTTTTTCCGTCAGTTGTTCCGTCTGTCCTGCTCACATCTCCAATGGTTGTACACGTTGTCATTAACGTGGCTTCACTCCACATCAGCCACGCCGCTTTGCTAGCTAAAACTCCGGTGTCGGCACATAAGGACGCTGTCATAGCCTGTCAACCACGTTGATTAGCTGCATATATACGAATGTGAATCACATTATTGGCTGGACTATGGGATAAGGTGGCATCGTTCTAATCCCGGGAGCACCCAGTCACTTACTGACTAACACTGCTAAGCAGAATTGTTAAAGTATTAATTTTAATTTCAATTCAGGTTAGATTTTTTTTGTGCGCAACGCAGATTTTCTGTGCGCACAGACCGTGCCAGCAGTGCGCAATTGCGCACGTGCGCAGCTTAGAGGGAACATTGGTGGGGACCAACAGCCACATTTTGAGGGTGAAAAATTTTCACCCTCAAAATGTGGTTTTAGTGGCAGGGTTACAATTAGGTTATGGTTAGATATTAGGGAATTGTGGCTTAGTTGTACTTGTTTTAAGCTTAGGTGCACGGTCCTAGCGGCCGACTGGACCCTTACTCTCCCTTCAATGTCCCAGTGTGACTTATATGCTCCTCCTTTGTTTGCCTCCTGCGTCCTGCTGTGTCAGCCTTAGCCATCTGATCCTACAGTCTTAATATGTGTGCAATATAAGGGGAATACAGAGCTTTTGGTCCCCATTTTCAGGGCGATCGTGGCTCAAGAGTTGGGAGTTCGCCTTGTAATCGGAAGGTTGCCGGTTCGAGCCCCGGCTTGGACAGTCTCGGTCGTTGTGTCCTTAGGCGAGACACTTCACCTGTTGCCTACTGGTGGTGGTCAGAGGGCCCGGTGGCGCCAGTGTCTGGCAGCCTCGCCTCTGTCATTGTGGCTGTGGCTACAATGTAGCTTGCCATCACCCGTGTGTGAATGGGTGGATGACTGGTTGTGTAAAGCGCTTTGGGGTCCTTAGGGACTAGTAAAGCGCTATACAAATACAGGCCATTTACCATTTAATAATGCAACCAGTAGGGAAACAGTCTGAAATACTTAATATGTAACAAAAAAATAAAAGAATTAAAATGGACTTATCTCCAACAGGGGAGCCGATCCTCCCTCACCTCTATGTGTGGAATCTCACCCTCACAGAATTCAAGTTTTTATTACATTTTTTTTTTGTTTTATTTGTGTGTTAGTAAACACCAGAGTCCATGCAGCTGTTAGTAAACACAGCACTCACACTACATTAGTTTTGGTTGAACTCTTTATTCACACATCAGTGTTAGAACTTTCTTAAATGAGGGAAGATCAGCTCACCCGTCAGCGTCAGAATTAGCCACCAATCCTGGCTACTTTTATTCTATAAAAAACACTATAAAAACCAATAAAATTATAAAAAATTATTAATAAATAATAAAAAAAACCAGACCTGTCCTATCCCCCTTTACACCAAATTACATTAAAAAACTTAAAAAAAAACCTTTTGTACAGGGTATAGCTATTCGCTCCAATCCTTCTCTTGGATTGTTTTCACATATTCCCCCAACAAAAATCACTCCTCCAATGTCTGCCAGGCCGTCCTATGTAGATCTAGAAGACCCGCTCTGATGAAGCTGTCGATATGGATGCTATATTCATTACCGGACGATTTTCAGTTAGATTTTGTTAGGGTAAGGGTTAGGCAATCATTTTTGATGGTTAGGGTAAGCAGCTAGAGAAAGCATGATGTCAATGAGATGTCCCCACAAGGATAGCAAACCAGACGTGTGTGTGTGTGTGTGTGTGTGTGTGTGTGTGTGTGTGTGTGTGTGTGTGTGTGTGTGGGAGAGAGAGAGATCATGGAAAAATGTGGTCCAAGAGTTTACTGCAAGGGTCACTCCCACAGAGGTGGTTTTAAGTACTTTGACAGGTGTTTATAGGTGTGTGTGCAGCTCCAACCATCACAGTTGTGCAGTCTTGAATGTTGGCTGGTGATTATTTCAGCCTAAGGGGGTACAGCTGTAGACCACTGGGTTGAGGCAATATATATATAAATGAAACTTTTTTTTGCTGCTGTGAAAGGACAAAATGAGCAGTATGTAAGTTAATGCATAACAATAACAATGGCATCAAACACCTGCCAAGAAAAAAAGCATATCCCTGCTGTATTAGATCCAAACTGTATCCACTAACAGTGAACTATTGTTGTCAGTGCAGTCAGAGTGAGTATGGCAGTAGTTACTGTAATGATAGCAGCAACAGCAGTGCAGACCTGTCATTCTGGTCGGCAGAGGCTGGCTCACATCCAGACCCCAATAAAACAGCCAGACTGATATATCAGCCTGACGTGAGCACAGTCTGTTCTTTGTTGGCAGTGGAGACTCTGAGCAGCAGGGGAGATGTGTGATCGAACCCAGCGTGTGATCAGTCATGATTCACCAGTGTCGTCTGATAAGCAAAAGCTGTGTGAACATGCTCCGGATGACAGAGAGATGAGAGAGACGGTGTTCCTGCTCCTCCCGTCTGTCAGCGTGCCAGCTTCTTTCTATTTACTGGCTGAGCTGATACGTGCATGTCCTCAATTGTCTCATTTCTTTCTGACTTTGTTTCCTAACTTTACTTGCAATTTAACCCACCCATTCACCTTGCCTTTACTGGTTTTTTGTTTTTTAGTTATCTTTTACTGCCCTCTAGTGGATAAACTGCAGAGTGCAGTCACTGGAGGTTAGCTTGGAAACACACAAGGATCCACAGTGAGGACCCTAAAAGCTAGCCACGTTTATTGTATAGCACCTCTCAACAGCAGTGTTCATGCAGAAGCATCAGGACATGCTTCTGCATGAACAGGAACAACAATGATGGCAGATTTACAAAAGTTTAAATATAAATTGAAATATACACAGAACTAAGGTAAAGACTTGAAGCAGTGCTGATGTGGTCAAACTGAGTAAATAAAGCCACAGAGTCATAGAACTTACACTTAGGTCCATATATATTTGGACAGTGACAGCGTTCTGTACATCACCTCGACGGATTTTAAATGAAACAACTCAGATGCAGCTGAAGTGCAGAGTTTCAGCTTCAGATCAGTGGGTTGAACAAAAAAAAATGCATAAAAATGTGAGGAACTAAAGCAATTTTTAACACGATCCCTTCATCTCAGGGGCTCAAAAGTAATTGGACAAATGAAATAACTGAAAATAAAATGTTCATTTCTAATACTTGGTTGAAACCCCTTCAGCAGCCTGAATGAACTCGTGGACATCACCAGATGCTGGTTTCCTCCTTTTTAATGCTCTGCCGCGCCTTTACTGCAGCGGCTTTCAGTTGCTGTTTCTTCTGTTCTGTCCAAAGTTTAGTCTTCAACAAGTATAATGCAGGTTCAGTTGGGCTAATATCAGGGACTGACTTGGCCATTCAAGAATATTCCACTTCTTTGCTTTAATAAACTCCTGCGTTGCTTTGGCTGTATGGGTCATCGTCCATCTGTATTATGAAACGCTGCCCAATCAATGTGACTGCATGTAGCTGGATGTGAGCAGACAGTCTGTCACATCATCATAAACACTAGTGTCCCAGTGCCACTGGCAGCCGTGCGCGCCCCAGCCATCACCCTGCCTCCACCGTGTTTAACAGATGGTGTGTGTGCTGTGGATCATGAGCTGTTCCACGCCTTCTCCATACGTTTTTTTCTTGCCATCATTCTGGTAGAGGTGGATGTCATAAGTCTAAAAATGTTTTTCCAGATCTGTGCTGGCTTTTTTAGATGTTTTTTAGCAGAGTCCAATCATGCCTTTCTGTTCTTGAGGCTTATGAGTAGCTTGCACCCTGCAGTGAACCTTCTGTGTTTACTTTCATGCAGTCTTCTCTTTATGGTACACTTGGATATGCCAACCTCCTGGACAGTGTTGTTCACTTGGTTGGCTGTCATGAAGCAGTTTCTCATCTCTGTGGAAATTATTCTGCGATCATCCACCTCTGTTGTCTTTTGTGGACGCCCAGTCTTCTTGCGTGTCTGCATTCACCATTGCTCTCTTTGTTTCTCAGGATGGAGATTTTGTCACTCCTACTGTTGTAGAATTTTTCTAGGGGTTTTTCTTTTCTGTTTTTGCAGCGTAAGGATGGCTTGTTCTATCTGCATGTTGTCTGTTCACAGTAATCAATCTTCCAAATGCAACCACCACACCTCAAATCAACTCCATGCTTTTATCTGCTTAATTGATAATGACATAACGCAGGAATTGCCCACACCTGCCTGTGAAATCAACGTTGAGTCAATTGTCCGCATACTTTTGGTCACTTTAAAAAAGAGGGCTCCATGCCCTCCTGGGTTTTAATTGCACCTTAGAACACATATACATCAACACTACATATGAGCGGGTAGAGGGAGGTTTGGAGTCTTCTCACACCCCCGGTCTCTGCGGCCTGCTGGAGCGGGGGGGCTAGGAGGAGGAGTTGGCCGTCCGACTGGGGTCTGGTGTGTGGGGCCTCCCTGCTGCTGCGGAGTCGGGGCAGTCTGCTTCTCCCCACTGCAGGGAAAAGGGTAACAGCACCTGGGTCTGGGTGCAGTTTCCCCCTCCAGGGGCAAGGGTACCTAGACCCGGTTCTTAGAGTACGCTTGGGGAGTGTGATTGTGTGTACAGCGTCTCTTTATGTCTGTCTCCACGTTGGTTGAGTGTGGAGTAATTGCCTATGAGAGCATGAGGGTGGGAATGGATGTTTGTATTTGAGTGTGCCTGTATGTCTGTGTCTATATGTCAGGTTTTGTATCAGACGCCACCTCTCTGGGGACATCTCAGGCCCTCCTTGGTTTGGAGGCCTATCTCCCCCCACCACTTCCCCTGCCGGTGGCAGACGCCCTCAGACATCGGTGCGTTGGTGGTTCTTTGTGTCCGGGGGTGGGCGTCCGGGTACACACCGGCTCACTCCTTGGCGGCTGCTTATCGGGGCCTGGAGCCTGGGGCTCGGTCACTCTGGCACAGCTGGCTGCCGGCGGAGCTCACGGGCACGTCACTGCAACCCCCCCTGGCTTCTGCTCCGCGGCTGCTGAGTGACCCCTCATCTGGGACTCTCCTCAGCTCTTTCTGGGATAGTGGCGCGGCTGCCCCTCTGTTGGTCTTCCTTGGTCTCTTGTTTTCTGGGGGCCTCTGGATGTCTGGAGTTTTGATCTCCTCCATACCTGCTTCATGCCCTGGAGGATGGGACTGTGGCCCCCCACACCCTCTAGCAGATCATTACATTAAGGAACCTTTTAAATACAAGCGCACTCACGCTCACAGGTGTACACACAGGTGATCACACACACAAACTACACCCTTTTTGGCTCCTACCTCAAAGCACACTGTGCGCTGTCGATCTTACGTGCTGCACAATAATGTTTAATATTAAGTATGTAGTGTTATATTCCCATATATCATTGTGATGTTGTTTATTCTATTACTCTCATTTTCTTCTGCTTGTTTTCTTTTTTCTTTCTCAACAGGTGATCCAGGTGATCGATATATGTATTTTTTGTCTGCTTATTTTGTTGGTTTTTGTTTTTTGCCCTTTATCCCCGTCCCTCTTCTCCGCTGTTTTTTTTTTTTTTCCCCTCTTTCTTTCTCCCTTTTCTTTTCCCCTGTCCCGTATCTAGCAAGTAAAAAAAAAAATAAAATAAAATAAACAATAAAAGGTAAATCAAATGGACCATTACGGCAAGGCTGGGATGGTCCATTTGGTAAAGTAAATCCGTTGGGCATCTTTCTTCGCCTTTAGACAATAATTCTGATGGCAAAAGAACCAAACGGGACAGGTTTAAAAAAAAAATTAAAATTAAAATAAAAAAAAATAAAAAAAAATAAAAAAGAGGGTGGGACATGTTAGGGAGCTGAATTCCAGTTTGAATTTGGATAAATCTCTGACGCTCTTCCACAGCATGTCTTTATCCTGTCTTCCTTGTCTCACCTCAACCGGTCGCAGCAGATGGCCCCGCCCCTCCCTTTTTCCTTCCCACTGTCGCCAAAGTGCTTGCTCATAGGCAAGGCAAGGCAAGGCAAGGCAAGGCAAGTTTATTTATATAGCACAATTCAACAACAAGGTGATTCAAAGTGCTTTACAGAGACATTAAAAACAAAAACAAATAAAAAGCACGATTTAAAATTGATTAAGACAAGCAAACAAACAAACAAACAAACAAACAAACAAAACAGTATTTAAAATCAAAAATCAAAACAGTAGATAAAATCAGAACAGTAGATAAAATCAGAACAGTAGATAAAGTCAGTAGTTAAAATGTAAGTTTTGAAATTTAAGCTTAAAAGTGTGGATTTGGTGTTTTATTCAAAAGCAGCTGAGAACAGGTGAGTCTTCAACCTGGATTTAAATAAACTGAGTGTTTCAGCTGATCTGAGGCTTTCTGGGAGTTTGTTCCAGATATATGGAGCATAAAAGCTGAATGCAGCTTCTCCGTGTCTGGTTCTGACTCTGGGAACTGATAAAAAACCGGATCCAGATGACCTGAGGGATCTGGAAGGTTCATACTGGGTCAGGAGGTCACTGATGTATTTTGGTCCTAAACCATTCAGAGCTTTATAGACCAGCATCAGAACTTTAAAGTCTATCCTCTGACGGACAGGCAGCCAGTGTAAAGACCTCAGAGCTGGACTGATGTGGTCCACTTTTTTGGTCTTAGTGAGGACTCGAGCAGCAGAGTTCTGAATGAGCTGTAGTTGTCTGACTGATTTTTTAGGTAGACCTGTAAAGATGCTGTTACAGTAATCAAGCCTGCTAAAGATGAATGCATGGACTAGTTTTTCCAGGTCCTGTTGAGACATCAGATCTTTTATCCTTGAAATATTCTTGAGGTGATAGTAAGCTGATTTTGTTATTGTCTTAATGTGTTTTTCTAAGTTTAGGTCTGCATCCATCACTGCACCCAAATTTCTCGCCTGGTTGGTGGTTTTTAGGTGTATAGATTGAAGTTCTCTGGTGACCTGTAATCGTTTTTCTTTGGCACCAAAGACTATTACTTCAGTTTTGTTTTTGTTTAGCTGGAGAAAATTGTGGCACAACCAGTCATTAATTTCCTCAATGCATTTACCAAGAGCCTGTACGGGGCCTTGGTCTCCTGGTGACATTGTGATATATATTTGTGTGTCATCTGCATAGCTATGATAGTTTATTTTGTTGTTCTTTATAATCTGTGCCAGTGGGAGCATGTAGATGTTAAACAGAAGGGGTCCCAAGATGGAACCTTGGGGAACTCCACATGTGATACTTGTCTGCTCAGATGTGAAGTTACCTATTGATACAAAGTATTTCCTGTTTTCTAAGTATGTTTTGAACCAGTTTAGTACAGTTCCTGAAAGACCTGCCCAGTTCTCCAGTCGTTTGAGTAATATGTTGTGGTCAACTGTATCAAATGCTGCACTGAGATCCAGTAAAACTAAGACTGACATTTTTCCACTGTCTGTATTCAGACATATGTCATTAAACACTTTGGTCAGAGCGGTTTCAGTGCTGTGGTTCTGTCTAAGACCTGACTGGAAGGCATCATAGCAGTTATTCTGTGTTAAGAAGTAATTGAGCTGTTGAGAAACTGCTTTTTCAATGATCTTACTTAAAAATGGGAGGTTTGAGATCGGCCTGTAGTTATTCATTTGTGTCTTGTCAAGATTGTCCTTTTTCAGTATAGGTTTAATTACAGCAGTTTTTAGTGATTCTGGAAACACACCTGACGTTAAAGAAAAGTTTATGATCTGTAACAGGTCTGACTCCAAAGTCTTTGAGACCTTTTTGAAAAAACTCGTTGGCAGGACATCTAAACAGCAGGAGGAGGAGTTCAGTTGACCTAAGATGTCCTCCAGGTCTTTGTTGTTAATAGGGTGAAACTGTTTGATGGTGTTTAAACAGTTTTTTGGTGGACACAGTACATGTCCTGGATCTGCTGTTGATGTACCAATTGCTTGTCTAATCTTTTGGATTTTTTCTGTGAAGAATTTGGCAAAGTCATTGCAGGCCATGGTCGAATGAAGTTCAGCTGCCACTGACACAGGAGGGTTTGTTAGCCTGTCATCTGTAGAAAATAGGACCCGAGCGTTATGACTGTTTTTGGTGATGATGTCAGAGAAGTAGGACCTCCTTGCACTCCTCAGTTGTAAATTATAATTGTGAAGTTTCTCTTTATAGATGTCATAATGAACCTGGAGGTTTGTTTTTCTCCATCTGCGCTCAGCTTTCCTACACTCTCTTTTTTCATATTTCACCAGTGTGGAGTTTCTCCATGGAGACTTAGGGGGTCATATGATTGTTGGGTTTTTCTCTGTATGTATTATTGTAGGGTCTACCTTACGATATAAAGGGCCTTCAGGTGACTGTTGTTGTGATTTGGCGCCGTGTAAATAAAACCGAATTGAATTGAACTAAAATGATTCCCTCAGATGAAAGCTGGGAGTCTACACATTATGTCCATTATTGCTGGAATATGTTTCAGTAAACAGGTAAAAACCTAAACTCATGTCAGGGTCCAAATATACATCTGCATTTCTGGGGGGCTTATGCTCAGAGGAGTTGAGAGGTGGGGCTCCCACTGTTTTCATTATTCTTAAAAGATTTTGGCTCAATAGTTCACATGGCCATGGTCCAAAAAAGGCTCTTTAGTCTTTTTCTGAGTAGTTGTTTAGACAGATATTAGCATTTTACCCTGTAATTATGCATATACTAATCAGAGACCAACAGCGAAGCAAGCGCTCAAAGTTTTGGATATTTCATATGGGTTTGAAAGTTGTACCTGGACTTGGACTCCAGACTTGGCAGACTCCAGTATGTGAATAAGGCACGTTCCTGCAGAGTACTCTTGGATCAGAATGTAAAGTTCCTGACAGATCAGTCGACATTTTCATGCAGCGTAGTTTGTCAGCTGGAGGGCACGCTGCAAGTTCCCTATTGTTAGCACACGTGTTTGGAACACAATCCACTGATCCAAGCAGCGCTGGGCACAACACCTAATCCACTTGTTGTGACAAGTAATATTATTTTTAAGCTACGCTGTCATATTGTCTGTGTGTAAGTCCGTCAGGGAAATCTGTTTTGTGTGCCTCAAAGACCAAGACGTTGGCTGATATATCAGATTCTAAAACCATCACATATTGGTGTAGATATTGGTCATAAAAACTCTCCATCGGTCAGGCTCTGTCCTTTTCTAAGGTAAGGTTCTCAGCCTGTCCTTCTCACTTCAGTCAATTTATTGCTGCAAAATGAGATTGAAAACACGCTTTTCCTGAAAGGAAGAGTCCAAAGTCTTCTGATGACACAGGGTCGTTCCTGTGATGTATATTTGTTCTCTAGGCAGCATTAAAACCATCAGCTAATGCAGGTCAGGTTAGAGATTATTAGCTAACTCTGACTTCTGACCTGTCAGTCTGCTGCACTACCTGACGGCCTTTACTGGGCTTCACTGTTAGTTTACACAGGATGTTACCTGCCAATGGTCAGCAGCAGCCCAGATTCAATTAGAATATTGTTATAAAGTGATGTCAATCAGACTTTTATTAGGCTGTAAATTCTGTTTCACTGTTACATTTTCCAGCTGATAGCACACAGACTCAGAGAGCAGGAGAGAGAGCAAAAAGCAAAAAGCAACAATGGGTAAGAGTGTGTCTTCACTTTGATTTCTCATCTTGAGATCATGTTGATTTATGGGATTATTATTTGTTTGCCTTGACCTTCGGATGTTTCACCTGGGTCGTCTGTGTTAGTCTCGTGTATATGTTGTCAAGCCTGTGTTGTCTACATCGCTCCGTGTTTCCTGTTTTATTTTGAAAGTCTTGTTTCTATGTTCATCGTGTTTAGTGTTACCTTTCCCTGTGGCGTCATGATGTTTCCACTTCCCCTGGTCACCTCTGTGTGTATTTAGTCTGTGTGTTGATGAAAGATGAAAAGGGTTGAATATGTTTGCAAGCAGCATATTCCATTAACATTAATTGTAGGGTACTGTAAGGATGACATTATGACTGAGGGCTTAGTGCCGGATCATTTTTCCTAGAATCGCCCCTGCTCTCTATCCCACCTTTAAACATCACAACACATTTCGACTGTAATGTCTCTCTCACATGCGTCAGTCTTTGTTCCCCCTCACACACTCACTGTGATGTCACCCACAGGTACTCACTAGAAAAACAAACAAACCTCAATTGGGAAGAACATTATCACTTATTTTGAAACTAAAGAAAAAAAATATGTGCCATTGTCAATCTTTATATCTTATTAGGAAAATTTCATTTACATAAATGTAAATTTCAAAACTCAACCCCATCATTTAATTTGTTCTTGATTGAAATTGAATATTACTTAAACTCTCTTAAATTAACTTCAAATAAAAAAGGTTTATCATTGATTGAAATTCATTCAGAAATTTTTAACAAATGAGCTGTCACAATTACAACTTTCAAGTACAAAGTTGTTATGAAGTCTGTCACATCCCTCTCTCTTTTTTCCTTTCCTTTTTTTATTTACCCTTCTTATTTTATTGTACTGTTTATTGTTACTCTTATTTGCTCTGTATATTTACTGTACAAACTGAACTGTTCACTTTATAATTTCAATAAAGTTGGGAAAAAACCAAAAAACAAACCTCAACAGCACCCTCTGGTGGACTGAAGAAGCAAATCTTTTTTTATCCTGGTAGCCTTCGAAAAAGTTTAGTTTGGTCCAATTTTATTTATTCAGTACCATTTTAACTGTAACTTCCACTTGCATCTGCTGTTTATATAATCTAATGTTGATATCTCTGACATCCAGAGAGTTGGTGTGCAAAAGCAAACGGCTGGTGGGGCTCAAGTGCCTGTTGGCTGTGGGCATTCAAAGCTATTTCACACACGGCACTGAAAACGTTAGTCCACGCTCGCTGTGGGTCTCATTTCTTTAGCAGTTCATCGACCTGCATCTGAAAGTGAAGAGCACATCTTAGTCTGGATCTGGGTGCCTCCATCCTCTCAGACTGGCTGCATCATCAGTTGTCTTGCAGTTGTACTGCTAAAGCTGGTGCACAGGTGTCTGCTGCAGAGATGATGAAAACACTTCTCTTCTGTGTTAGTGGCAGATGGTGGAACAGCCCCTCTGTGTTGGCTCCTGCAGGTCATGGAAGTGACGACTTTTTGTAGTGGTGTTGATTGTATACCCTGATATAGACATACAAATGTGGTGGTGATAAGTCTTTTAAACCCTGTTTTGATAAATGTTGTGTTTTTTGTGCGTCCCCTGCCTTAGGTACCTTCCTTTGCAGCTCACTCCACTCTGCAGTTTGGGTTAGCTTGAAAACATTTGCTTTTGCTGCAAACTTGCCCACATACCCAGACTGCCTCAGAGCTGTTACAAGGTACGCTTTGGTGTTTGTTTCCCTTCTTAGAGTTTCAACCATATTTCCTATGTAGTTGTCAGTTATTGTGTCTGTGTGCAGACAGATAGTTTACTGGAGATAAATCGATTAGTGTTAGTGTTTTCCTAGGAAAAGAGCTCACAGAGAAACTGGATCTTGTTTATAATATCAAATGCAAAAGCCAGATTAGTCGGATTGCTGTGTTTGATTGACTGCACGAAGAGAATATTTCGAAATAAAGACACATTTGAACAGGAAGACTGAAGCTGCAGGCACAGTGCAGTTGGATGTTTTCCTTCCTCTTCAGCCCCAGATGTCCGTTGCAGAGGAGAGCTTTACATCGCTCTTATCTCTGAGTCATTAACTGATAAAAACTCCATGTAGCAGTGAGTGCACATAACATTGCTGTGCCACAAAAACACAGGCAACTACAATGCTCCTATTGACGAGGAAGTCTGCTCTCAAAATTCTCTGTAAGTGCCGGGCCGATTCAAAGCCACTGTGTTAATATGGAAAGTGTTGACTCTCCTCTCCTCTTGCTTGTTCCAGTGAAAACCATTTCACACGATATACAATATGTACAGTATATTGGATGTCGTGCTTAAATGTTGTTTGCAGTGATCAGTGTGCCTGATCAGCTACTTTGAAATTTAAATTTATCATCTAAATGGTTTAGGTTTCGTGGAAATGCTTACATCACACACCTGCATGCAGGGTACCTGTGCAGAGTGAGTCATTGGTAAAACAATTCTACTTTTTACAGAAACAAGTACATGTAGTTCGTTCAGGCTACGTAACCTGCGGCTAAGTTTTCCTGTTATATCAATAGTAGGCTGTCTCTCGTGGAGGCAAAATAATAGGTGCAGTTTTCAGTCAACAGCAGTACTTGGCAGTTACAGCAAACCCGCAAGCTGCTGCAGAAAGAGATGCAAAATGATCCCGCAACATGTCAGAGACGCCTTTCATGCGTCAGTACTGGGGCCGTGTGGCTGTTCACGTGTGCTTCCACATTTTTACTGCTGCAGCTAATTGTTAATAAGTTGTTATTTGTTACTTTACAGATATTTATAGCTGGGACTAAAATGTATCATTTTGTAATTAAAAGTAAGAGTTTAGAGATTGAAAACACTGCATCTCTGAAACATCGCTTCAATGTTTCAGAGATGGGCAGACCTCAAGATCGAGGTCTGCCCAGGACACAGACCTAGATCTTGAGTTTTTATTTTTGAAATGGTTGTGCTTCATACATCATGTATGGAGCCTGCACCTGCACCACACTTGGATGTTTTATGAAACCAGACCTGGCTTTCTTTTCTTGTCTTAAAGGAGTTCTTACATGTGTCTTCATACTACACTCCACATCACACATATTGGTCAAGATGGTAAGTAAGACAAAATGTACCTGTTAGGGTGATCAATCACATTTACTTGCTAATGCTATCTCTGTTTCCACAAATGTGCAGTGATGTCAGAGCAGTGAAAGCAGAGCCAGTGGCAGTTTATGTAGCATGCTAGTCTTCCGTCATGTTCCTATCAAACACCAGACATGTGCCCACAATGCAAAAAGGTGCTAACCTCTCAGCTTGAGAACATCAAGTAATTGCTGACGGCACAGTTGGGATGCTAGCCCGGTACAGCTTTCAGTGCAGTCAGAGGCAAGCAGAGCCTGCTTCCACAGACGCTGATCAGCTGCAGTGACAAGATGTAGTAATTTAAAGGTTGTTTGCAAGCAGGTAATGAGAGAAACTTTACCACAGAATGAGATAGCAAGTGAGTTTTTTAAGATTTTGCTAAGCAAGCACTGCTTTCCTTGCTTGCCCTGACAGAACACCACTGGTTTAATATATAAAATGTAGAAAAGAAGAAAGACATGAACTTGAATTATTTATGTCTCACAATGATGAGATGAAACCAAACTTTTTAAATTTTGGGGGGTTTTCTGCTTTAAAGGGAATTATTGTTGTTCTTGTTTTGTCATTATGTACTGTACAATGGTTGCTGTGAAAGCCCCACCCATCTGCTATTCAAACTATTTCAAACTATGATTTACCTGGCTTTTAGCACTGGTGAGCAGTGTTTACTCCTTTAAGCATTGACAGTCCTACAAAAACAATTTAAATCCTCCTACTGTTTTTACTAATAGACTGTTGTAACCATACATACTTTTCAACAGGACACAGATGGGTTCAGCTAATAACTAAAGCAGTGACCTTCCTTTCATATCAAAAATCCTTGAAAAAATCCTTGAAAGAGTAGTTGTCTTTCAATTGCAGCATAACTAAGGGAGGATTCAGGGTCACCTGGTCCAGCCCTAACTATATGCTTTAGCAAAAAGGAAAGTTTGAAGCCTAATCTTAAAAGTAGAGATAGTGTCTGTCTCCTGAATCCAAACTGGAAGCTGGTTCCACAGAAGAGGGGCCTGAAAACTGAAGGCTCTGCCTCCCATTCTACTTTTAAATACTCTAGGAACAACAAGTAAGCCTGCAGAGGGAGAGCGAGGCTGCATCAAGGTCTCCAATTGTCTTTTAATAAAACAGGTGGAAAAGTTGTAAAAGTAACAAGTTGAAAGTATCAGTCAAAACTGAGCCGAATCTAATGGAAAACTAAAACACTGTCAGTACAAATGCAAATTTGAAATCCTCAGGCAATAAGAAAAGCTTTACATATTTGAAATGTTGCTTTAATGTCGGGCACTTTGTGCTGTGCAGAACAGTGGACAGTGTGCGTTTGCTTAGTGTGGCTAACGTTGGTATTATTGTGTGCAGAATGTGGTTCCAGTCACGTGGTTATTTATCAGAACACTCAGCTGCAGCCCACATAACAAATCTTCATTTTCTCCATCTAAGTACTGCAGGACCACACCAGTTAGCAGGCTTGTCACAAGTCTACAAGTCCTACTTCACATTTTTCTTACACCTGGGGGGGGGGGTGTACTTGTATAAGCTGGCTTTATTATAACGCTGTGGTCAGGTGTTCTTTACCTGTGAACAGAGGCCGGCTCTACCACAGAACAGGCTAAAGCAGCATCATAGTTTGTGTTGGATAATACTGGAGCTTTAAGGGCAGCCCAGCACTGTGGCACCAAGTACAGCTGCTGTCACCACATAAAGTCACACTGTGTGTAGGACCTGTGCATCCATAAACATTTACTGTGTCAGATATTAAACGTTGCAGGGATCGCAGTGAACATTCAGACGCAGCGCTGGTGTCTCTGAGTGTCCACCTGAGGACTGCATGCAAATCCAAGCCGGCAGAAGTTGAGCCACTTTAATGTTTAGCTAGTTTATATGACTGCTGTCTGTGTGATTATGAAGTCATGCACATCAAATGTAACCAGGTTTATCCTGTAAACATCACACAGTATGGGCAAATTTTCAATGACAATTAATGAACTGCCAGCGTCCCAATCATATGCCAGACACAAAAAGTTTACCAGAGCAGAGAAGGTATCCTTCTCTTTTTAAACACCAGGTCTAGACCACTCAGGGTTTTATACAAACACAGTGAAGGCTTCACACAAAAAAGGTGTCATTATTTTTCAGTTATTTGTCTCAGGAAGCCCCAACCATTTATCAGCAGGTGGACATGTTAATCTTCAAATTGCAGGATTGCATCACACACCTGCAGCTAGAAATGAAGAGCAGCAAAAAGAAAATATGGAAACAACGTATCCTCTGGAACTGTGCTGATGACAAATGGCTGAGGGGAGGAGCGACTGAGCTGCTTTACAGCCTCTCTCACTCCCATGCTCCTGATGCTTCCTGCCCCTAATCTTGACTGCAGATGCAAATAGTCTAAAAAACGTCCCCACCAAACATTTGCATTTAAACAAATAGATAAAGGTCATTTTGAAAAGCTGCCTCCTCATGGTTGCAGTGTGAGGTGGCATGTTCCATGTGTCCCTGCCCTCCTCACAGCCTGATTAAAGCTCCTATTGCAGCACGCCACTCAGTATGGTGCTGCACTCCTGGATCTAGCTACTACAGGCAAATACAGCAGTGGGAGAACAGAAAGGCCTCTGTGTGTGCGCGCGCATCAACAGCATCATGGACACAGGTAAGTGTGCTATTATTGTGCTATTTTATACATGATGGAAATATTGAAAAATGTTTGGTTTTACTTTTACAGTGTATGTCGGGTTTTTTAAGGGTTTGTCTGGTTTTGTGTGAGATCGTGACGGAGGCTTTTATTTGAGTGTAGTGGGAAAAGTTTCTTCAAAAAGTTTCCTGCGCTGACATTGATGAAGCTGCTCGTGTGTGACACGTATCAATGAGGATTAAATGTCTAGTTTTAAGAAAACTCTACAGATGTTGACACGAGGAGGTCATTTCTGAACGTTTTAAGGTCATTTCTAAAAGGAAAAAACAACCTCCTCCAAAGAAGAGTTGATATTTTCAAGAATCTCACGTTTGTGCGAAGTTGGGCCTTATCTAAAGGATCCATTCAAAAAGCTGGGGTCTTTTACATAAAGATTTTTGCATGCAATTTCCGTTTGCATAGTAAAGTTTGCATTTTCATTGAGTTTCTACCTCTGCTTCCCAGGAATGTGACCAAATCACACCAACACACATGTGAGATTTGTAGAGGACTATTTAATATATGACACGATGTGCCGCCATGATGCTCACTGGCATCGCCTGCCCATTCAGTCGTGGCGTTTCTTTGCAGTGTAGTCGTTCCTCAGTACCACCTAAGCCCTCTGGAGTGTTTGCTTATGGTGAGGTTTTGGCAAGAGTTTGTAGTTAATTGCCTCTTTTTAGCAGTCCATTTGCATTGACCAAACCAAAGGCAATTTCCATGACATTTACACACCAATCCCAAAGAGTCATTCGCCTATATGCATAAAACTGTGAAGCATTCAAATGACCACACATTTGTGGGAATGGATGAAAATTTGTATGACGTTGTGTTACAAGTTGAGCTGCATCACTCATGTCTGTGCTCTGTCTGTCTGCAGAATATTCTAAGAGAGTGTACCAGGGCGTCCGAGTGAAGCACACGGTCAAAGACCTGCTGGCAGAGAAGAGGTCCCGGCAGACAAACGGACCCAGATACAGCGTGAGCACCACGTCTCTCCCTGCTTTATTTTCCTCTATCAAACCAAACGGCACAGCTGACGTTCTCTTAGCGGCACGACTGGGAGGTTTTCTAAAAAAAAAAAAACTCCTCCTCTTGTTTACATTGAGGCTCGTTTTTGTGCGCTAACGATCCACGGTGGATCCTTTGACCACCTGTACCTCGCTTGCAAAGCCATTCTGTAAATAGCCGAGCACTGTGCGTGTAGAAAGAGACACGAAGCACAAAAACTCATCCTAACCTCACAAAGGAGCGCTAATACAATGCCTGCAATGCTGTAGGCCATGATCTCCCAAAAAAAAAGCCCACAAAAAGGTGGAGGCAGGGTGGGGGGATTTGAGGTGGACAGGTAGCACAGAGAAACAGAAGAAAGGGCCCGTGCAGGAGACTGCCTATGCAAAGTTTGATCCGTGCACACCTGCCAGCCGATATTGTCCTGCACCGTGATCAGGCCAGAGACAAACCTCCTATTGTTGTCTCAGACACACACTTTCTCACACACATGCACACAGAGAAATCAGGCTGTGCTTCTGTGCTTTAGACGCCTGCTCGCACACGCAAGACTGGCTTTTTATTTTCCACAAACCGCCTGTCAAAAGGCTTTTACAGGACACTGTTTGTTTTCTGTGCTGGCACGTCCACTCCATACACTCGCTGATGGCTCAATGGAGGAATTATGTCAGACAACATTAGAAGATGCCAGCAGACGTTTCCTCTATCTCCTCCAGTGCGGTGCTCATTATAACATTTTTGGCACAGGTGTACTTTTGTGTGTGGGGTGGGGGTGGGGGTAAATTCCTAGCACGTAGGCTGACATTATCACAGACAGAAATTGACTCTGTCGCTGGTTCTTAAACTCTTTGTGTGGAGGCAGAGCTGCCATAAAAGATTAAAAGTTTAGCTTCATTTGATGCTAAAGGACAGGTCGTTAACAACAACAAGAAACTAACAGAACTACTTAGTCGTAATCAGAGCCGAGATGCTGTTTAGATTGTGTTGCAGACGTCCTGTGACAGCAGAAGAAGGCGAGGAATAGTCTGGATTTTATTTAACGTCAACAAATTTTCAATCAAAACTGAAAATGGTAACAAAGTAATCAAAACAAATCAAAGCTGTTATTAAAAAGTGGTGAAGAGCAGCTCTGCGACATTGGGCATCGTCTCAGAAACAGACGACCTTAATTTAACGAGCTCCACATCCAAGCTGTGTGACTACAGCACACACAGGCGCAAATGGGTTTCTGACAGACTGTATGCTTTTGTCAGGGCTCGGTGAGTCGACAGGAGCTCCAGAAGCTATCTTCTTGCTTTTATTACTTCCCTTAAATTTGAATAACAAGCTAACACCTGTGGCATCATTCCAGTTGTTTTTTCAGTCCGTCAGCATTTTCACATGATTGTAGCGCCACTTTTTTGATATTGCAAATTGAATCAAGCAAAGCCTGCAGGCGACGTGAGCTGTGCACGTCACACACGTGTAACATGGCTCACTCTGCTCACGTCTACCAAACCCTCTTCGTTCTGGCCTCGTCTTTAAGCTCCACCACTCTCACAGCCACTCCAGCATCCACCCGTAGGCCACATTTACTCATCACTTATATGCACATTAGCATACTTGTGGAGAGTGATGAGTTTTATGACTTCCTTGAAAATCCCAGACTCTGATGATGATGGTAATAAATCATTTCAAACATAAGTTGTCTGATGGGAAAAAGTTCAACACACCTTTGTTTCATTTAATACAGCTGAGCAACCGTTCTTTAGATAACCACCGCCACCAATAATCCACCAAATCTCCATACGCACTATCATCTCTTTAAACTAACGTTTGGCTACTTTTTGTTACAATATTTATCTGTTAGCCTTAGCTCACCAAATCGCCTGTCCATGTTCGATTTAAGCATTTTTCTTGAACCTGACTCATTCATTTATGAATTTTAATCCATCACTCTTGGTTAACTATTTATTTCAATAGTTGTCCATTACCTTTGGCTAACTGCCAGCTCAGTGTGTAGTCCCTGAGAAACAGTTGGTCTTTAATCCCACAAACTTTATTTAACTGTGGACTCTATAGCTTATTGTTACATGTTATGTTAGCATGTACAATATACCACAGCATGTCAAACAATAGTCTCCTTTGGAGACAACGAGGCGTGTAAAAGAATCTTAGTTGCTACCTTGGCGTTCTGTTTTCATGGTCAAATGTGGTATTATGCAATCATTGGGCCAAAAGAATACAGCATGGAGGCAGTATGACAGGCCATTGTCTGCAGGTCTACAGTCTGCTTTCAGTGTGGGCTTTACTGTGTGTTTATAAATGATGGTTGTAGAGCTAATAATGCACAGAGGCACACAGTAACTAAAGCCATTCCCGTCCTTGCGTTGGCTTGTGCTGCCTTTTATCTGGGAATAAAAGGCCATTTAAAGATAAGAGCAAACTCTGACCACAGTCTCCTCATGTTGGGACAGCCAGACAGAAACTATAAAGATCTTACATCATTTCACATCAGCAGCTTCTCTTTTCTGTCGAGCTAGCGTGTCCAGACATGTTGCTATTACATAAATGAGCCTGGGAACAGACAAATCAAAGTGTGACATGATGCTGAAGAGACATCGCGATGTGTGCCGGGGTAAAAGCGCTAATGCTAACAAACAACACAAACTCACTCTTTGTGTGTGTGTGTTGCACGAACAACATGCAGGAGATCCTACAACACAGCGCAACATGCTGGATAAAAGCAAACAAGGGAACAGCAGTCGAGCGAACGAGCCAGGAAGAAATATGGATCAAGTTTCTGTTTAAAGTAGGAAAATTTACACAAAACAGTTGTGCGTGTTCAATTTTAAAAATATGAAATGGGCTGTTTTAAAAATATCATTGTGTAACATATTTTGCATAGGAAGGAAGAGCTTTTCTGTGAAACAAAGCTAAATAAATCTATCATTAGTCAACGCCATGGCACAAATACGCACACTACCTGACTGTCTGAGCTTGAGCGAGCTGATTTCCATAGGCAGCCTTCAGAGATGCACTGAGCCATACCTGGGCCACATGAGGAAGTCTTGGCACTGGCAAATCACATTCAAATTTAACCCTCAAAATTTGCGTGCGTCCCAGCCGACATGGGCTTAATATCAACTCTTTCATGTTAGCAATATGCAAACCAGAGATCCTGTCAAACCTTGTCCTCTGTGTCCATGCACTGCAACTCTCTGACACGAATCTGTGTCTGCTTTTAGAGCTGAAACAAACTGCAGTGCTGTGTGGTCAACAACATCCAAAGGCAACCGGGTTCTTCTGAGCCTCCAGTGACAAGCGTACCAAAGATGACACAGCAAACAGTGCCGCATCATAAATGGTGAACACTGGATACCAGTGATGCAGTTCCATCAGCAGCGTGACTCCAGACTTTAAAATCCTGTCAGATAAACACTTATGTAATATTTCACATTAGTGCTCTAACTGTGGTGAATGACCGACAGTATGTGAGTCCTTTAATGCTACACAGAAAGTAAGAGATCTTACTGTATTTGCAGCTTTGTTGTTTACTCCCTCAAAGGTTTCGTCTATAATAAAAACTACTTTCTGACCCTAACTCTGTGTTTTGGACAAAGGCGGGGTTCAGCGGGAACACAAACTACACACTCTGTGTTAGGCTTACGATTGGGGTTGTCACAAGTGTGGAATTAAAGGGGCTGTTAACATGTTTCATGCTGGTAATACCACAGTTAGGTCGAAACTAAAAGTAAAGGTCTGTCTGTCGTAATAATGAGTGTGAAATTTGTTTGGAGTTTAAATTTGAGGACCTTTAGAAAGTGCTCTGTAATATTGGTGTCACTGACTTATTTTCATAAGTTGTCATCCATTATTTGAGGTTTGCTGGTGTGTCTTTCTGCCTCACTGTGCTCTGCTGCTGACGCTTTCTGTGTTATTTGTATCCGTACGAACACAAGAGGCCGTTTCCCTGTTGAAGAGCAGTTATTGACTCAGGCTTACAGTAAGGGCTTAAACATTAAGCCAGTGACTGATCCCTGCAAACATGATGTCCAGCGTCTATCTCAGGCTCCTTGCTGCATCTTAGATATCACGTGGAGACGGGTTATAAATAGAAGCATTTATGTGCAAATTCATACAAGGCTGATCTGAGCAATCGCACCAGAGAAAATCAAGACCACATACACATTTGTGTTGTAGGATGATGTTTCGTCCTTCTTTCTTCATTCATTATCCCGTGACATGTCTGGTTTTTTTTTGTTTGTTTTTGTCAGCTGATATGTTTCAGGGCCAACAAACATCTGTTTATAAACAACAACATTTGCTTCTAAGATAAAAGTGTTACTGTAACAGTGTTAACTGTTAGACAACAGGAATCGTTTTCAACAAAGAAGACAAGTATCGGTGGAACTCCATAATTCATATATAAGTAAAACCTGGAATCTCTGTTTCCGCAGGGAGGATCAACCACTCCGCCATCATTCGTCCAGATGCCAGGTGAGCCGTCCTCTGACTGAGTCTGCCCACTGAGACGGAGCAGGGTGTCTAGAATCATTGAGTAATAATGATAAAGGGATTTCTGCTTCTCCACTTCAGGTGCCCACATGCTGCCCAGCTACTATGGCATAAGAGGACGTTCCTTCATCTCTGACTCAGATTTCTGCCCATCCACCAAGCAGTTCTCCCCTGATGTCTATTCCTCCACCCTTGGGGGTAAGCCTCTTGGCTGTGAGCCCTCCACCATGAGCAGCTACTCCTCGCTCATAGACAGCTACTACCCAGAAACCTTTGGTGACTACCGCAGCGCCGCCACCTTCTCCAGCTCTGGCGGGTCCTTCCTGCCCTCGTCAGCACTGTCCTCCCTGCTGCCGCCCTTCGGAGGAGAGTCCTCGCATTTATTTCTGGTATGGAGTGACAG
Organism: Pelmatolapia mariae; assembly: GCF_036321145.2. Taxonomy (NCBI): domain Eukaryota; kingdom Metazoa; phylum Chordata; class Actinopteri; order Cichliformes; family Cichlidae; genus Pelmatolapia; species Pelmatolapia mariae. The sequence goes on along the minus strand of NC_086239.1, from coordinate 775,972 downwards.
TGACACGCTGACAAAACAAAGCGCATGTTCAGAATCACCATCATGGATTTAAAAACAATAAGTTCAGTGTACCTTTTTAGTTACTGTAAAACATAAACATATACTCTGCGTGATGTTCACATTTTTCAAGCTGACCGACAGCTACAAATCTTCCTGCAGGGTTCTGTGTGTATGCAGCACTGATCGTAATCTCTGCATGCCTGGTATTTTCAGTACAAAGTACTGTTCTTCCTTCACAGCTGAAAAAGGAAAGTTTAGAAGCTGTCTGCTTTATTTGCCAAACTGAGACCTCCGTAGTCTCATATTAGCTTCAGATCAACTTTGCCAGTGCAGACTGATTTCCCATCAGCTGCACTTATGTTCAGTGTGAAAAACATTTCTCTGTTTTGAAGAAAAATCAGTAACTTTGTTCTGACAAGCTAATCTGTTAACATGGCAAGGGACACGATGCTGCTGAGTGTAAGAAAACTCAACGATACCAAGCTTCAGTGAAGAGCAGGAACACACTGAGACAAGGAGAACCGAAAGAATCAAGTTCTATTTGTTATTTCATGCATTTGTATTTGGACTTGCTACTACTACATTTAATTTAGTTACTTTAGTTACTAGTGAGATTACATTTTGTAAATCCAGTCTACACAACAGGTGCGACGTTGTTAAAGAGAACACTAACGCTTTGTGATCAATAACATCAGGCTCTGTTAGTGTCTGAGCTGTGAGTCACTTCATGCTTTCACTTTAAATAACTGTTGGCCGACGTAACACTGTCTAATTCTCCATATGCAAATTTTTTTTCCTTTTATCATTGTTTGTGTCGACCCCCTGAGATTTATGTGTTCACCGGGGGTCAGGGGTTAGCAACTGCTGCTCTACAGGGCCAGTTTGCTTTGACACTTCAGCTGATAGTACTCGATTACAGTGAAGGACGTTCTTCTCGTAGAGGAGCATTTTTAAATTGTCACTCTTTCCACCGCAGTTCGAGATGAAAAAAGTTCATTTTTTATGTGAAGTTTTTGTTTGACTGGTCACTGACTGCACAGCCAGAGCCGTGAGCGTTCAGTACAGGACAGCTATGCTAACTCTGCGCTGCTGTTTAAAGAAAATTTTTAAAATACAACAAGACTAACAAGAACATTTAATAAGTGGAATTATTGATAATCTTATGTTGCGGAGCTATTTGGACCCTAAAGTCAAACTTTTAGCAGCTGTCACAGAGGCGGCGTGGCACCGATGACCTTCATAGTACACCTGCCTGGTCGTCATCCTAACTGCACTCCTGATGGCGTGTATGGAAGTTTTTAGAGTGAAAAACAGACATGCTCCTTGTTCAGCCACATTTGCAGTTTGTGCTCTGATGTTACATTTTTATACACCATTGGACAGGGTGGGCTGTTTGCACAGAGGAAGACATTCTAGAAAACCCAAAACCAAAACTGTATTCATGGATAGATCACAAATACGCTTTAGTCACTGAGATCCATTTAAAGTCCGAGTTCTAGAATGATTGAGTTTGCATGTCCGCAGAGGCTTTCAGATGTGCTGGCAGGCCAGGAAAGTGAAACAAACGTAGTGAAGGAAATAATGCGACACTACAGGAAACGCTCTCATTACAAAAGGTCTGCTGTGATGTTGGGGACTTTGCACTATCTGATGAGGAAATAAATGACTGATTCATCCTGTCCTCTGCTGTCTTCCTGCTCCAGAGAGACTCGTGGGAGCAGTCTGAGCCAGTATCTCAGGTGGAGGCTCTGTGTCAGGACAACCTGGCCTCCGTCAGCGTCCCACCCTCCATGCCCAGCCCCGAACCTCCAGGGAGCCCCTCCCAGTACCGCTCTCCGAGCCGAAGCTCCTCCCTGGGCCCCGTCTCCAGCAGCCAGCCCTACACTCTGCACTCTCTGGAGGATGTCCACTATCACCCTTTAACCTCCACCAGCACTTACCCCACCACACCCTCCTCCTCCTCCTTCCCCTGCCCTCCCTACATGAGCAGCCCCGTCACAGATCTGGTGACCAAGATGGTGACGGAGGAGGCGGCCGACGGCCACGGCAGCCTAACCCCCGGCGCCGAAGCTCATTCCTCCTGGGCTAAGGAAGAGGGGGTGAGCGCCTGGTCGCCCTATGAGATTCGGAGGGCCTACTGACTGAATTCAGAAGATTCAGACGATTTTACAGACACTGATGAACTCAACACTCTGCTGTAAATTCTTGGGGAGGTTTTTCCAAGAAAATTTCAATGTCAATTTGCTAAAAATATTCAAATTTTAAAGTGTCCCTGTTGTGCTCATTCACTGTACGCATTGCACACTGTACTCTTGCACTTTGTGCTGCAGCTCTTCATTTCACCCTCAGTTGGAAACACGCTGTGTTAGCTGCTGTCTCTGTGAGACCCTTCAAAAGCATCTGGGTGTGATGAAAGCAAGACAGTGCTGAAATGCTCTAAACTGCGGAGTCGGAGCTGCTCGATGAACAATGTGGTAAAATCATTTCTTAATTACTCCCAGCATCTTTTTCACAGCTGGCTAAAGCATCTGTGACATAGATGAGCCACAGAAAAAAAGAGTGATGAGGTTCATTTTGAAAACCACATGAGCAGAAAAGCCAGACAGGGGGCACACAGGGGCACTTTAACATGTTGGTGGCCTCATTCTGCCAAAGGTCCAGTCTGACTGTAGAATAGCACGATTTCTTTTTTTTTTACCACAATTTCCCGTACGATGTGGACGTGATCACAAAGCATAACTTAACTTATAAGGCTGGAGTTAAAGAGCGTATACCAAAGCAAGGATAATGGCTTTGATGGCGTATATTCTGAGGCTTTTGTTTTTTCATAATGTTTGAACATGCTGCATCTTAATCATTGTACCCTGAAGGTTCCTGTAACTTCAGGCTGTAACTGTTATTAAACTGCAGTCTACTGCCATTTTTAAGACCCGGCTAAGTGTGGTGCTTGAATGGAGAGGTTGTCTGGATTTACTGGGACTAACAGGAATGAAGCAATTGTGATGCTTCCCTTCTGTTCAGGTTTATTCATATAGCTTCAAAACACACCGACAGTCACCTTAAGACTCTTTATGCTGTAAGGTAAATACCCTACAGTACTCTGGAGAAAGCCCAAACGTCCCCCGTGAGCACTTTGGGGAGGAAGGGTATGAGGGAAGGATAAACAGCCTTTTAACAGGAAGAAAGGCTGATGTGACCAGGTGGGCGTGAGGGCAAAGAAGAACGAGAGCATAGGCAGACAGGGCCAAAGCTTATGGACATAGAAGACTGAAATGTGGGATATAAACAGGGAGAGAGTGGCGTCATCACGGTGTATCACATGAAGTCCTTCGGCAGTCTGAGCCTATAGCAACATAATTAAGCAATGTTTCAGGGTCACCTGATACCTTTATCAAAATGGAGAGTTTTGATCCTAAAATCCTAAAAGTAGAGAACATGTCAGTCTGCAGCACACCAACAGGAAAGGCGTCTGATAGAGGAAAGCTCTGCCCCCCATTCTGAGTGAGGAGCTCTCAGTCTGAAGGCACTATGAAAATATAGGACTATGAAGTCTTTCGGATGTGATCGGGCCTCATTATTCAAGACTTTGCAGGATTTTAAGAAGGATTTTTAAATTCCCAGTACTCTCACTGCAGCACCTGAACCAACTGAAGGCAACTTTCAGAACAACCTGATGTTAATGAATTAGAGTAGTCCAGCCTAGAAATAATGCATACATGAACTAGTGTTTTAGCATCACTCTTTTTACAGATAATAGCAATCCTGCGTATTTGTTTAATGCCCGTCGAAGGACATATCCTGATCAGAAAGTTCCTCACAGTGTTGCTGGACATCAAGGTAATGCCATCCAGAGTCTAGTTCTAAGATCTTTAGGGCCACATAAAATAACCTCATTGTTTTTTGGATACAGCACAAGGAAACTGTAGAACTTTATGTCTTAAAGTCATGGCTGTAGTATGAATAACTGACATGTGTCATCTGGCTTCAGGTAGGTGTTGTTTGCTGAGCAGGGGCATTCCTACTATTCAATGTTATTTCAGGATATAATACTATAAATCTTTTATCAGAAGCTTTATAACTGCATTATGGTTTGTTTGTTTTTTAAATATATATAACTATGTATTATATAAAAAGATATTTTTATATTTTTAAAAATGAAACCATTTCTGTAACATTAATTATCATTATAATTTAAACACTTTGCAACAGCCTTCGTGTCGTACAGTCTCAGTGACTGGCATTTCGGGGGTTTAGATACAAAAATATGAAATAAATTGTGTAAAATATGGATAAGGTGATAAATTATTAAAACTAAACAAGAATAATCCCCCACATGCCATGCTTTTGATAAAATATACATAAAATGTACATATTACACCAACGACCAAGCAGCCCAACCTGCGTCGACAGTAACAGAGAGTTAGCCCTTAGAGCTCACGTGATGCACAACAGACGGAAAACGGATTTTGAAATATATTTATCAACTGCATCATAAAAATCGCAAATGACTGTAAATACATGTGACAGGGTAGACATCTTATGATGTTAACACATCGGTGAACCATTCTGAAACATGGAGAGAAAAAAGGTTGATGAAAGATGTTTTTGTAGATGATTTCTCTCCAAAAATATACAACTGTAAGTCATGCAATTAGAGGACCAATAAGGGGACCTATTTCGCAGGATTTCCATATGAGTCATAGGGAGGACAGTCAGTTCAGGGACACGATTTATTTGAAAGACTTTAAGCATTAAAAATGTATTAATAGAAAAACATCCAGTTAGTGTAGAAAATTATGTAGGTATGTATGTAAAAGTACGTTTTTCTAACAACATGCCAAAGAGAAGCATGTATAATGTAAATATTATTGGTCCCAGCACAAAACCCTGTGGAGTGAGTAACTTCTGTGCATGAACAGGACTCCCCATTTACATGCACAATACGGAATCTGTCAGATAGACATATTCAAACCATTGCAGTGCATGTCCTTTAACACCAACAGTGTAGCCTCTGAACTGAATTATTGATCAGCCAGCTGTTTACTATCTATTCTTTCAATAATTTCTTAAATAAACAGGAAGTTTGATATCTGGCCTATATTTAGCTAAGACAGCTGGATCAAGTAAAGGCTTTTTAAGTAGTGGTTTAAATACAGCCTGGTATCCATATCCTGTGAACAGACACAAAATGATTCCATTTAAAATTGTAATATTAATTAATGGTAAGACTTCTATGAACAGCCTTGTTGGAATTGGGCATAATAGACATACTGATGACTTTCTATTCAATGCAATTCAGGTTTATTTATATAAACTGCCCAATCACAACAACACAACACAACAATTTTATATTGTAAAGTAACGACCTTACAATAATACATAAAAATATTGGCGTTAACTCCAGAAAACTGATTACAGAGAAAGAGTCTAAATGAACATCTGCAGTTAGTGAAGTTGCTATGCTTAATGATATGTCAGTGAAATGACTATGCATACATTTTTCATAGAAAAACAGTTTTTTGTGTATTTTCCAGTTCATGTACAAGGCTAAAAGTCAGGCTTTCAAATAACTGTGTAGGTATGTAGGTAGCGGCTGGTGCCCGGCAGGGGTCTGCACCTGTTCCCGCTTCTCGGAAGAAGGCAGCCGAGCCGGAGGTCGGAGCATGCAAGGGACCTGCTGCGCAGCCGGCAAAAACCTACACAGCAAAAACCAGAGGTCACTGTGCCGGCCGGTCCAGCGGCGTCCACGCCCAGAGGCCAGCGCACCATCTGGACTTGCCTCGCTTCCACCAGAGACCATAGGGAAAATGTATGCTGTGTCTTCTAATGATACTGCCTAAGGGAAGCATGTATAATGTAAACAGAATTGGTCCTAGCACTGAACCCTGTGGAACTCCATAATTGACCTTAGTGGGTGAAGAGGACTCTCCATTTACATGAACAAATTGGAGTCTTTTAGATAGATATGATACAAACCACTGCAGTGCAGTACCTGTAATACCTACAGCGTGCTCTAATCGCTCTAATAGGATATTGTGGTTGGCGTATGGTTACATTGTAACCTTTGTTCTCTGAGTGAGAGACTATCTCCCCACTCCATTACATATTCCATATGTACGGGGTATGACCCCCACTTGGTTGTGGCGTATGGATACTTCTTTAAGACACTCCGGCTAGCCCAGCCACAGCCCACAGCTTACGTATAAAACAGTTGTGCAAACATGACACCGATGATAGTTTGATGAGAACACGTCTCCAAGCGGCCTGAAGGTGGAGAAATAGTCTCTCACTTAGAGAACCAAGGTTACAATATAACCGTATGTTCTCTATCATATCGAGACTATCTCTCCACTCCGTTACATATTCCATATGTACGGGGTAACTCTGTAAGACACCCCGCTAGGAGACAGTGCAACCGAACCCAGAGTGAACGTACCAACTTGTACATATATACACTCCACCCCAGTCATGGCCTCGCCAGATGCAAAGGCCGAGCCCGGGGCGGAGGCAACAGTCTGCAGACGCAAGACTGGCCCGAGCCGGTCCCGCAAGACGCAAGGACCGCGATAGAGCGGCCGCTCAAGGACAGCCCGAGAGACGCCAGGCCGACCGCCAGGAAGCATAGCACACCGAGCTACCAATGGGGGTCCTGCAGACAGAGAGTCAGGCAATACGCCAAGGGAGCACAGGCTACTAAGCCACTCGAGCACAGCAGCTAAGCTAACGGGCTTGCTAAGGGAGATAGGGGGCTGGGGGGGGCAGAGTCCAGGGAGGCTGCTGAAACAAGCTCCCACAACGGACACCACTACCACTATCACATACACAGTCACACAGTACCACATGTAGGTACTACCAGTCAACCGCACACGCACAAACAAACAAGTGGAGATCAAACAATCATCGGTGTCACGTTTGCAAAGCCGTTTAATCTGTAAGCTGTGGGGCGTGGCCAGGCTATCCGGAGTGTCTTAAAGAAGTATCCACATGCCACGACCAAGAGGGGTCATACCCTGTACATATGGAATATGTAACGGAGTGGAGAGATAGTCTCGATATGATAGGGAACAAACGCTGCACTGAGGTCTAGCAGGACAAGCACAGAGATGAGTCCACTGTCAGAGGCCATAAGAAGATCATTTGTAACCTTCACTAAAGCTGTTTCTGTGCTGTGATGAGCTCTGAAACCTGACTGAAACTCTTCAAATAAGCCATTCCTCTGCAGATGATCTGTTAGCTGTTTGACAACTACTCTTTCAAGGATGTTTGATATGAAAGGAAGGTTGGAGATTGGCCTATAATTAGCTAAGACTGCTGGGTCTAGAGATGGCTTTTTAAGTAAAGGTTTAACTACAGCCAGCTTGAAGGCCTGTGGTACATAGCTGATTATTAGAGATAGGTTGATCATATTTAAGATTGAAGAATTAATTAATGGCAGGACTTCTTTGAGCAGTTTTGTAGGAATGGGGTCTAAAAGACACGTTGATGGTTTGGAGGAATTAATTATTGAAGTTAACTCAGAAAGATCAATCAGAGAAAAAGAGTCTAAATGAATATCAATGGTACTGAAAGTAGCTGTAGATAATATTACATCTGTGGGATGATTATTGGTAATTTTTTCTCTAATGATTAAAATTTTATTTGTGAAGAAGTTCATGAAGTCATTACTAGTTAACATTAAAGGGATTGTTGGCTCAACAGTGCTCTGACTGTTTGTCAGCCTGGCTACAGTGCTGAAGAGAAACCTGGGGTTGTTCTTATTTTCTTCAATCAGTGACGAATAGTAAGATGTTCTGGCTTTGCGGAGGGCTTTCTTATAAAGCAACAAACTATTTCTCCAGGCTAAATGATGATCCTCTAAATTTGTGACACGCCATTTCCTCTCCAGCTTACGAGTTATCTGCTTTAGGCTACGTGTTTGAGAATTATACCACGGAGTCAGGGACTTCTGATTTGAGGCCTTAGTTTTCACAGGAGCTACAGTATCCAGAGTCGTACGTAGTGAGGAGGTAAAATTATTAACAAGATAATCGACCTCTGTTGGAGCAGCGTTCAGGTAGCTGCTCTGCTCTATGTTGGTACAGGGCATTGAAGATGATAGCAGTGGGTGGATTATATGCTTAAACTTAGTTACAGCACTTTCAGAAAGACATCTACTGTGATAAAGTCTACTCTCCACTGCTGTGTAATCAATTATTGTAAATGTAAATGTTATCAGGAAATGATCAGACAGCAGAGGGTTTTCAGGAAACACTGTTAAATGTTCAGTTTCTATGCCATATGTTAAAACAAGATCTAGAGTGTGATTAAAGTGGTGGGTGGGTTCTTTTACACTTTGACAGAAGCCAATTGAGTCTAATAACAGATTAAATGCCATGTTGAGGCTGTCATTTTTAGCATCTACATGGATGTTAAAATCACCCACAATAATTATTATCTGAGCTGAGCACTAAATCAGATAAAAAGTCTGAGAAATCAGAGAGAAACTCTGTGGAAGGCCCAGGTGGACGATAGATGATAACAAGTAAGACTGGTTTCTGAGTTTTACAGCTGGGGTGGACAAGGCTAAGCATCAGGCTTTCAAATGAATTAAAAGTCTGTCTTGGTCTTTCGTTAATTAATAGACTGGTGTGAAAAATTGCTGCCACACCGCCCCCTCGGCCTGTGCTTCGAGGTTTCTGGTAGTTAGAATGACTCGGGGGTGTTGATTCATTTAAACTAACATAATCATCCTGCTGCAACCAGGTTTCTGTAAGGCAGAGTAAATCAATTTGTTGGTCAATTATTAAGTCATGTACTAACAGAGACTTGGAGGAGAGAGACCTAATATTTAATAATCCACATTTCACTGTTTTACTCTTTGGTTCAGATGTGGATACTGTATTGTTCTTTCTTTGGGATTGTTTATGTTTAAGTTGTTTGTTGCTGGTTTTTAGTTTGTTTTTTGTCTGTTTGGGAGCTGACACCGTCTCAAAGGAGATGGGTTTTTGGAGGGGTAACAGGAGGAGAGAAGCTGCAGTCAATATATGACTATATGGATACTCATATTTTGGGGGCCTGCTCCATCCAAAGTGGGATGGATGCCGTCTCTCCTAACAAGACCAGGTTTCCTCCAGAAGGTTTGCCAATTATCTATGAAGCCCACATCGTTTCTGGGACACCACTCAGACAGCCAGCAATTTAAGGAGAACATGCGGCTAAACATGTCACTCCTGGTCTGATTGGGGAGGGGACCAGAGAAAACTACAGAGTCCGACATTGTTTTGGCAAAGTTACACACCGATTCAATATTGATTTTAGTGACCTCCGATTGGCGTAACCGGGTGTCATTACTGCCGACGTGAATTATGATCTTACTGTATTTACGTTTACCCTTAGCCAGCAGTTTTAAGTGTAAGCAGTAATTAGATAAGAGGAACAGACCTGAGAATGGCTCTGTACCAGATGGCATCAAATACTGCTGGATCAGTGACAGGTATGCAGGCATAGGGCATTTAAAGCTTTATACCTGCACAGTTTCTGTATCACAAGCAATATGATATGTTTGTAGGCCATACTGTTGCTGTCACTGTAACAGTAGTGGAACCAGAAGATTTTTGTGAGGGTGACCAGCACTGAAAAAAAGGCCATGTTGGATTTACTTGATTCAATAGTGGACATTGGTTGCACACAAATGTTTTGCTTTGGCAGAAACTTAAACAACTGAGTTAAATCAACACAACTTATTCATAGTCAATAAACCTGTGCATTTTGTGTTCATAAAACGTGATTGAAACATGTTTAGATGAAGTAAGTTGAGCTCTTGGAATATTTTAATCCTTCACAATTTTGTCATTTTATTTCAACACTATTCAATAACCTTTACCACAGTACTACTTGATTACTTAAATACTACATGTTGTCTTCATATTACATAATGTTCAACAAAGTCTGGTTAACATAAAAGTTGAATGGATCTACAACAACTAACATCCTCCTATCTTTATCCTGGTTGCAGGGGGGCTAGGTTACGAGGCAGGGTACACACTGGACAGCTCACCAGTCAATCACATAGAGACAAACAACCATTTGCATTCACGGTGAATTTAGAATCACCAATCAACCTAAGCTAACTCTAATAACTGCATGACTTTTAACTGTAGGAGGACACCAGAATACCCAGAGAGAAACCAGTGCAAACTAGCCATATTGTGGATTTGAACCCAGGACCTTCTTACTGTGAGGCAACAGCGCTAACCACCATGTCACCAATCCAGGGTTGATAGAAGTAGGAAAGCTATGATTTCAAGGCTTGATGCAGAATTTTCTGTACGTTTTTGTCCTTGACAGGTTAAACCACAATAAAAAGCAATAGCATACACGTTGTGTGTGTGTGTAGTGACCTGCCTCTTATAACTCTAGTGATTTTCCTGCAGTTTGACATCTCATGTGATCTTGTGAATTTCGTGACTCCAGCAACTAACCACTCCTACTAGATTGTATCATGTCATCTCAACAAGAACAAATTAAGTTGTTGAATTCCGTACAGATCCTACATGATTTCATTACGTTCAAGATAGAAACATGAAAATTTTGTGTTCAAATTACAAGGTAGACTTTTTTAATGTAACAACCACCCAATTTACTTCTTTCGGTATACCAAAAAAAGTAGAGGTGGCTGTTCGACTTGACCGAGATAGATGCCTTCCTCAAACCACGATCCAAAGCGTGCGAGACTGAAATCCCATGCAGTGTCGCGAGATTTAACATTGCTATATCATTGACTTACTTCAATCGAACATGATATGAACAACTTAATCTACCCGCTCTGCATATTATGTATTTTCTACACTATATAGTTACACTTAACTTTAAACCATGAGGCAATTGTGTTACATGCACGCAAGATGCTTACATAAATCCAAGAGCTGGCCGATCCCTTTTTTTCAGTGAGACTGAGACCATGACTGACATTTGGTTGGGACAGACACCGATTAGTTGTTCATTGATTCTTTGTAGAGTCTAGGAAAAATAGCATCTCTGTATAAGAAAAGCAACTCAGTCTTTTGGTCACTCACCCACTCTTTCTCATGAAGGCATAGATGCTCAGTGCATCATGTGGATTCGTGCTAACCTGTTCTGGGTTAAGCTGAATTGATGCCATGGACAACAAATTCACAAAAGGGTTCTGCTAGAAAACCAGTGGTAAAAGGATGGAACTTCAGTTTGAGTGTGTCCATTGAACAGTGATGGGCTTTACCCACTGGCTCTATCTGGTAGCAATGGCAGGGACATGTAAAAAGAAAGACGGCAATGAGCAGGTCATGGATTAAAATCTGTGGGAGAATTCAGCAACAGCAAAGACACCTGTTATTACAATAAAAACAAAGCAGCAATAGGGTAAAACACTGTTTGTGGGCAATTTGTTTCATTTAGCTTTAAACAGTTTTTATGTCCTGACTGTTGGAGTTATCCACAAGCAGCAGACATCGTGCTCATTAATATCTCACAGGTAATAACGAACACCCTACAGCTGTTAAAACATTGATATAAATATCATTAATGCATCATTGTATTGCAAAGCTGTGTGTGATGTTAGGAGCCCACACACAGCGCTGTGGGAGAGTGTGACTTCTGTACAGAGCGTTGCTGGTGTTGCTTTCCAGCCTCTGACCCAATGTTTTGTGTTTAATTTTGTTGTTCTTGCTTCTAGTTTGAGTCACTGTGTGCTCCGTGTGTTCCACGTCTCATATTCATTCAGTCTATTTCTCAGTGTCAAGTCTGCATCTTTGTGAACTGTCTCATGTTTCCTGTTTTATTTTGATAGTCCCTGTGCTGTGTGCAGTGTGTCTGATTTTGCTTCCCCTTGTCATGTTATGCCTAAATTATCCCAGCTCTTTCTCTCCTGTCTCCAATTCCCTGATTACTCCGGTGTGTATTTAAGCCCTGTTTTCTCCTTGCTCTGTGTTGTGTCGTACCCTCATTGTGCTGTAACGGCCCTAAAAATCTTAGAAATATGGTATCTAACCAGATTCTTACTCTGGATGGCATTACCTTGGCCTCCAGTAACACTGTGAGGAACCTTGGAGTCATTTTTGACCAGGACATGTCCTTTAATGCACATATTAAACAAATATGTAAGACTGCTTTCTTCCATTTGTGCAACATCTCTAAAGTTAGAAATATCCTGTCTCAGAGTGACGCTGAAAAACTAGTTCATGCATTTATTACTTCCAGGCTGGACTACTGTAATTCATTATTATCAGGAAGTCCTAAAAACTCCCTGAAAAGCCTTCAGTTAATCCAAAATGCTGCAGCAAGAGTCCTGACAGGGACTAGAAAGAGAGAGCAGATTTCTCCTGTATTGGCTTCCCTTCATTGGCTTTCTGTTAAATCCAGAATTCAAAATCCTGCTCCTCACATACAAGGTCTTAAATAATCAGGCCCCATCTTATCTTAATGACCTTGTAGTACCATATCACCCTATTAGAGCACTTCGCTCTCACACTGCAGGCTTACTTGTTGTTCCTAGAGTATTTAAAAGTAGAATGGGAGGCAGAGCCTTCAGTTTTCAGGCCCCTCTTCTGTGGAACCAGCTTCCAGTTTGGATTGAGGAGACAGACACTATCTCTACTTTCAAGATTAGGCTTCAAACTTTCCTTTTTGCTAAAGCATATAGTTAGGGCTGGACCAGGTGACCCTGAATCCTCCCTTAGTTATGCTGCAATAGGTGTAGGCTGCTGGGGGATTCCCATGATGCACTGGGTGTTTCTTCTTCACTCACTATGTGTTAATAGACCTCTCTGCATTGAATCATATCTGTTATTAATCTCTGTCTCTCTTCCACAGCATGTCTTTATCCCGTCTTCCTTCTCTCACCCCAACCAATCACAGCAGATGGCCCCGCCCCTCCCTGAGCCTGGTTCTGCCGGAGGTTTCTTCCTGTTAAAAGGGAGTTTTTCCTTCCCACTGTCACCAAAGTGCTTGCTCATAGGGGGTCCTATGATTGTTGGGTTTTTCTCTGTTTGTATTATTGTAGGGTCGACCTTACAATATAAAGCGCCTTGAGGCGACTGTTGTTGTGATTTAGCGCTGTGTAAATAAAGTTGAATTGAACTGTGTGTTTCCTCTGTGGTCCTTGAGGAGTCCTAGTTCTAGTTTCTCCCAGTTTAGTGCCATGTCTCCAGTTTCCAGAGTTTTAGTTGTGTTTGGATTGTTTGTGCTGCAGCAGTGAAGCTGCCTCTTCAGTTAACTTTTTAAGTTTGAGTGCTGCGTTTGGGTCCACATGCTGCCTGCGAATCAGCCGAAACCATGACAAGAAACAAACACACTGTAGTGGGTTACATTAATGTATGTGGTGAACACTTTGGAAGAAATCTACAGGTTGTCGTGAGACCTGGAGAGAGAATGTCTGACTAACAAATGATTTAATGAAAGAAGTTAAAGCCTAAAATAAATAAAAAATAAATGAATAATGACGAACAAAAGTATTCCTCTGTACTTGAATTAAGAAGGGTTTATGTTACAATAAATGTTCATGTGAGAATGTGCTAAAGACAAATCTAACTGAATTAGAATTAAACAAACTGAACGAAACATGAAGTGAATTATATCCATGTCATTGAATGTTCAAATGTGATGTAGATGTGAATTCCCTTTGTTAAGAATAACAAAGCAAATGTAATTAAGAGATTTTAAAGTTTAAAAGTTTAAACTTTGTGCTAAATCAGAGAGAGTGAGAGAGAGTGAGAGAGATAAGGTGTGAATGGACATTAAATGATTAAACGTCAGCAGCTTTATGGCCAAAATGTGAAGATGTGACATCGAGTAGGAGAGGGAGGAATAAAAGTGGGGTGTAAAAGAGATTCAGGGTTCAAGTTGTGGACATTCACTTTTTAACCTTTAGTGAAACAGTAAAAGTCTGAGGATTATTCTTATTGTACCCCAGCCATAATAAAATCATCTTTCCTTGGAGCCTGCTGTCTAGGCTACTACGGCTAACAAGTGCCATAATCAATATGGCAGCTACTGTTGCCAGGTGGGACCGATAGGACTCGACCTGCAAGGTTACTCAGGCTGCCTCACCTGGATGATTTCAAGCTAGTTATTGCTGGGCGAGTCCCCTCACCCACATGCTGCATTATCTCACAGGATCAGGAATTAGGACTGTTTTTTATCAGAGAGAGAAATTAACTTCCTAGATGCAGTCTTGATGCATGCTGATTTTCATTGCAGTCAGCTGAGACTGAAGAAGTCACTTGGATGAGTGACGAAATGTTTCTCCCACAAAACGCTACGTCCAGATGAACAGAATCAACTTTTGGAGATTCCTATATGCAGGTTTTTTTGTGGGCCTTGCAGATCGACCAAAAACAAACAAAAAAAAAAAGATACAGTCAAGCATTCAGTGTTTGAGTAAATGTAAAATATGATAAAACAAACTAAAATCTCACAAAACACAGCAAAGTGACAGAACCCAGATCGTGTGAAGCTTTGTACTGAGACACGCTTAAAAGAAATCTCTTCAGTGTTGTGAAGGAGAAAAAAATCCAGGTCATGTCTGGTCAAATCACATGGTTCATTTAATACTGTCGATACATGGTTGCTTTAATCATTTACTGCACCTGTTTCTTTATGATTCTTCTATTGTGGGTTTTTTGTGTGTGTGTTTGCAGAATTAAGGCAGTTTTTTATTTTCTTTCATTGCAGGGCATCTGAACTCTCAGGGCCACCGTAGCTGGGCTGTTGGATACAAAATATCCTAATTTCATGCTGACTCTATCCTACGTGTGGGTAGGATTTGGGTACAAAAATGTCTTTTGTTTGTTCTTTAAACATGAAATTTTAGTAATTCATCCTGGGATGAAGTGTGTGGAGGGCTGAAGCCATCAAAAAGAGTCTGATAGGAAACAAACCACAAAACCAAAAAACATTCCATGTTATGTTCCGGATATATCAAAAGTTTTTGTAGGACGAGCAAATGGTGTCAACTTTTAAATCCTTACTTCATTTTTCATTTGTCTGTTTATCCTGTTTATTTTACCTTCAAATGTGCTGTGTTATTTGCTGAAGTGTTTTCCAGTAGGCTGACAGGAGGAGACAGTTTCAGCAGTGAGTGTCTGCAGCCCTCTGCAAAACACGGTGGAAGTGTTGTCATGGTTTGATGGCTTTATCAGAAAAATGAAATTATTAATGAGGAAAACTATAATTAGATTTTGATCATGCATTACATCTGGAAATGAGACTGATTGATAACAGTTTCATTTTTCAACATGTGATCACAAAAGAAACTGCCAGTGCACAAAAATGAATGCACACTATCGTGTGTGTGTGTGTGTGTGTGTGTGTGTGTGTGTGTGTGTGTGTGTGTGTGTGTGTGTGTGTGTGTGTGGAAAGACAGAATGCTTTCATAGACATTTCCATTTGTGGCCTCTAGGTGGAGCCGCTGCGCCGCGGCTGCAGGAGGGGGCGCTGCGAGAAGAGGCGGACAATGCTGGGCGTAGCGGAGAGGAAACGGGGATGTGCAGTTAAGACAGCACTTTGTTTAAAGCGCCGAGGATGCACAAAGAGTGATTTTAATGGGCGAATAGAAATGATGATGATGATGATGATGATGATGATGATGTGTTAGCACTTATCAGTTTTTAATCAGTTTGCTGTTCTTATGGCGCGAGGACGCCCTAATAATCTAATAATGTTACTTCAGCATCTACGATGAATAATGTTATAGATGCTGCAGTCATAATCAAGCTTTGTGTTATTATTACTGTAATAAATGTAATAATATTCATAGATCCGGGTCTTAATTCATATATTTTGACCGGTTTATGGCACAGTTTTATTTTGGATGCATTTATCCAAGTGTGATGAATATAACGTTGATATAGTTGAGTTCATTTTGTCTTCTGACCTTCGCACCACAAACAGTCTGAGAAATAAAATACACTCGAAGTGTAGTGTAAGGGACTTCAGTGCAAAGAATGAGCTACAATGTTTGTTTTTAGTTTCGTTATTTATTTATTTATTTATTTACTCGATTTCAACACAGATTTGATAGAAAATTTAAAATAATAACTGTTTTTGATTCAGCTGTGGTAAATCATAATGCTGGGGGAGTTAAACATTTCAAAGGCCGGTTCTTAAACGGCACACTTTGTGCCGGGCGTCCTTACCGGAAACCTTTGATCCTGAAACTCATTTTTATTTTCATGAAAACATAACCAAGACTTAACGACAGAACTGTGCGTGAAGCTGCTGAGTCTCTCCCTGTTCTCCCAGCAGGTGTGAGCACTCTGATGGAGCTGGAGGCCCTGCCATGCCAACGAGGGCTGTTGGCCCTTGCCACACCCACTTTCCCTCTTTGCCACTTTTAATGTATTTTTTGTGAAATAAACTTTAAAAAATGTGTGACTAGGCTAAACGCGAGGTTTGAGGTGAAATGCGCTCTTAAGGTTGCACGGAAGCAGTCGTGGGTGCTGCAGTGCTAAGTGAAGGGGGCTTATGCTGGGATAGTGCAAAAGGAGGGTAAAATGAATAAAAGTGCATTTTTTTCGAGGTTAAAGTGTAAAATACTAATATATGAGATTAAAGTGGATTTAATAGAGTGTTCATGCTTAGTGATTTTACTGAAAATCGATTTGAGAGAGTTGCCTCTGAATATTCAAATGGTAAGTAACGCGCAATCAAATCATTGTCAAATCATTGAGTTCTAGGGGTTTTAAATAGAGGGAATGGAGGGAGAAAATCTCAAACTAATATGTCCCCAGCTCTATTACAATCATTCTGTATGCTCTGGCTCTGCTGTAAGACATTTGTGTTGCTATTTTTGGAGACTTTTGCAGAAATTTCGTTCTTGGCCATTTTGCTGAGGCAGAAAAGGACATTGTTGAGTCCCTCAGCTCTTCTCCAGGAATCATCTCTCCATCCCAGCCATCATGTCCGGTGAGTTTCACCTCGGATTTTCTTCAGGAAATCATTTTCTTGCATTTTTCCCTGTTTGCAAGAGAAAGGAGGGGGGGGAAAGAGTAATGTAGAGTTTAGTGGAAATATTGAAAGCACTCGATTTGTGTGTTTAAGTGGAGTGCTCACCCCCCATAGATGCCCACTTCTTCCCATATTTAAATTACAAGTAGAATGGGCTAAATTAAACTTCCACGTGTAGAATAACTTTAATGCCACCTGATTCCACCTGTTTGTGTAGCGTTCTCCACTCAAAGACTTCTCCAAGCTTCACTGACGTTTATGGCTTTACTGTGTGCTTTAGTTCTCCCGACTGTCGTCTGTCGACGCACATCAGGACACGCAGATGATCATTTTCAAAGATCATTTTAAGTTTGGAAAATTTAAACTGGAAGTCTTGCGGGCTGTGTGGTCGGGCTGTCTGTGCGTAACAGGGTGTTCTGTGTGTTCGAGTGGGATGTGTCTGCCTTTCGTTTTGCCCAGCATATGCCACATTTAAGACAAATCATAAAGTAGCATTTCTCTGTATGAATATTTATCAGATGAGGTTTCATCTCTTAACATATTCTCTAAAATGTTCGCACCAATGAATGCTTTAAATATCGCCTTTAGGCCTAAATCGCCCGCACCTATACGAGGCGTTCTTTCACCGTTCCTTAATCAAGCTTCAAGTATGGAAGAAAAAAAAATCTGCCAATTACTCCCATTGCCTTTAACTGTCAGGCGTTCGTGGTGGGGGGCAGGGGTGATTTGAATAAAGTAACGGAGATTGGTGTAGAGCTCGGGGTTTTGAATTGTAAACAGCACCGGGCTGAAATCGCCTCGAAATTTTTCCATAACGACCTGATCAAACTTTCACTAAATGACCGCGCACGTGCACCACGCGGGAGACTCGTTTCCTTGAAAACTGTTGCAGCGCTTCGATCCAAAAGCGCAGATCAGCGGCTCCTTCTTGTTTCGAAATTTTGTTCCGTTTTGGTCGCGGATCGCTTTGCTGACTCTTTGTCTGCGCGCTTTACGCGCCGACAGCGCCTTTATCCAGCTTTAACCTCATCCCACCGTGCCAAACAAACTTCTCTTTGATCTCCTCGCCCATTTTTATTTACTTTACATTCATTCGATCGTATATGCGTAATAAAATCTACTTACTTTAACGCGTTTAGAGTCGATTTCTTCTGCCTCTGACTGGGGCGTGGCAGCTCGGGGCTACAGGGTGCAGTGAAAACGTCTCCCGACCGGGAGGCTCCGGGGAGGGGATCAGCCGGCAGTAACACTCAGAAACACTGAGCGGTGGAAACGACCTTTACGCACCGGCGATAAAATAGGAACGTTTCTGATCTTTGGATAATTCAAAACACTTCGTTATATTCTTTTACAAAATCTCAAAAGACAATCTTTCAGCAGTTTATTAGAATGTAGCGACACTTCATGGAGCGATTTCAGTTTACTGGAAACAAAATAAGCTGTGATGTATAAGAAAAGGCTTTGTGGTGCTTTACTGGAGGAGCAGGGAGAGGGAGGAGAAGAGTACACGACTCGTTTAATTTGCTTTAAGAGGAGATTACTGCGCATGAGTGACACACTGTGCTCTTCATTAAGATCAACTGAAGGTGTACCCGGGGGTCCGGGTGAAGATCACGGTCAAGGAGTTGCTGCGGAGGCACAGAGAGAAGGAGGCCAACAACAAGAAGCTTAATGCGGTAACTCCTCCTCCCCCACGCCTCTTTACCCTGCTCTCAGTCTCACTTTTTTCTGCTGAGAAGAATACCGCTCTGTGCAAGACTGCACCTGTAAATCACTGATAGCCCGTTTTATCAAAATAAGCCACTCAAGTCATTTACAGGAAAACAGCCATTAATAATTTGGTATCTCCTCCCCCCTCCCTCTTTATTTCTCTTTCTTCCTGATCAGCAGATACATCAGGCTTGCTTGGAACTACAGGAGCTTCGCGCGTCCACTTTCCAAAGTAGGTTTGTCCACCCAGTGTGCTAAAATACATCCCAGAAAGACACACATGCACTACAGCGGCCTGCCCTACGCGTCACAGTCTGATGATCTTAATCAAGTTGTTTGTTTGTTTGTTTGTTTGTTTGTTTGTTTGTTTGTTTGTTTGTTTGTTTGTTTGTTTGTTTGTTTGTTTTGAGGGGGTCAAAAAAATCTGTAAAATAAACATATAAATATGCATCAATTATTGAGGACGCCTTTTTCAGTTGGACTGGGGGCAAGAGGCATTCAGATTTCAGAGGGGTGGAGTTCCACCGTGGTCCCGCTCTTAGACCACGCCCTTTCAAAGTGGTCGCAGATATATCCTGGTCCGTGATTAAATGATAAGCAATGATTAACCCAGAGCGTGTGATTCGCTTGTTTTCATCTCATGTGTTTGTATTCTGGATATTTTCGGTCTGACTGTTACACTGAATCTCGGCAGGTGGCCATGTGGCTCCTCCTCCCTCTGTCCCCCCAGCTGAAGGCAGCAGCTGCGGGTCGCTGGCCCTCCAGCTTCGAGCCACCATCTCGTTCCCAGTCCCTGACAGCGCGTGCAACATCCAGATGCAGGAGTGCGGCATCCAGGTGCAGCAGCAGCAACAGTTTGGGGATGTGATGTTGCCCGGCAACGGATACGGTGGTACCACCTACGACGCCCTTCTGCCTCCTTTTCCAACCTCCCCTCAGCCTTGGTACCACGGACTGTCCTCCGATGCGGACTACTACGGCCAGGGGATGGTAAGTCTCAGCTGGCACCAACGAAACACCGTCATTAAAGAAATAATCGGAAACTGGGATTTCTTTCAACTTCAAGTTTGTGACAAAACCGAAAAATTCCCAGTTTTTCTGTTTGTGACCAAAATTTAAAGATTGTTTTAAAAAGCATTGATACAAGCAATAGCAATGCGTTTATTTGGAACAGAGGTTTGGTGTGGTGGTCGTTTATTTCCACAAACACTGTCAGTGTTTGAGTTCAGCATGTAGTGGACAGGTTTGTGTGGATATATTTGAAGGAGCTAGTCTTGCTTTGACTGTGATTACAGCTGTTTGTGTTTGATAAAATGATCTGTCTGGCAGGATAAACAGCTGCATGTCAGTTTTGTAAGCTGTCTGCACACAAATGAATGCATTAAATCAAAAACACCACTCACAAGTGTTCCTGGTGAGCCCTGGGCCTAGCTTTGGTTGGATGACCACCATGTGGCACACCTGCAGTCCTGCCCAAAGTAATTTCGATGTCCTCCTCTCTTTCAGGCCCCTTGCTCCTCATTGGAGTCACTGACTTTCTGCAACCCTGTGGATCCCAACACTTATTCCCCACAGGACTCCTTCTCTTCCTCCTCCTCCTCCTCCTCCTCATGCTATGACTCGCCCACCAGAATGGAGTCAAGCTTCAGCCCACAGCAATACCACTATCAGAACTGTGGCCCCCAGGAATATTACGGCTTGCCACACTGCTGGTCAGGCCAGCAGGAGAGCTCCCCCACCCCAGAATGCGCACCTTACTTTGCTCCCACAGACTATCCCCAGGTGTATCCTGTAGAAGACAGCAGTTTCCAGAAGGATTTCCCGCTGAGCTCTGAGATGTGCTACAATGCTTTATGATGAGACCGTGAACAGTATTACTTTGTATCCTGACTGTAAATATGATTTGGCTCAGTGAGGTTGTTTGCTTTGCATTTCACTTTGTCTGCTTTACTTTAATCAATTCATTTGTAATAAAAACTGAATGATATATTTTCATACGCTAATTTTTTGCTGCACAAAATAAAAATGTGTTAAAGTCAGCACTGTGCTTGTAATGTGCGCTTGTCTATTGCAGAGTTTCCACTGTAAAAGTCGGGATGTTTGCTTCAGCCAGCAGGTTCAGACTTCACCCTGTGAACATGCCCTGTAGCCACAGGTAACAAATAAAAGTGAAAAATGTGGGAAGAGTGTGAAAGTAAATATCACAGGCTGATAACATGTCAGGGCTGAACTGAGCTGTAACGCAACAATTGGAAATGAAGGCAAGGAATCGCATGAGATTTGACTTTGGCCTGCAGGGAAGTATTTCACTGGGAGTTCAGAGATCAAAGGAGAACAGATTAACAGACAAAGCAGACTCACAGTGGCTGTAGCTCAGCTAACAGAGCAGCACGTCTACTAATCAGAGGGTTGGTTTGGCTTTTTCAAGAATCCTTGAGCTCCGAGTTGTCGCATTCGCCGGAGTCGCTGTGTGTGAATGAGGCTGGTATTAAAAAAGTACTTTGACTCCTCAGATAGGTGTCAGTCCATTTATCCGATTTTTTCAACAAACTCTCAATAATTTCTCCAGACTGGGAAACAAACACTGTTGAAGCACGCTGCAATCCCCTCTTATTATACTTATCTAATGATTTTACCATAACAGACAGATTTTATATGTACAGTGCTCGGCCAGTTTATTAGGCTGCCTGTCAAAAAACAAGAAATTCAGTAAATGGACTGTTTTTCTACTCTGAGCACTTTTTTCCTATTTAGTGCTTTCAATCTAACACACACACACACACACACACACTCTGAACTCGAGGATGTTTGGCATGCAGAGCAGCATCAAACCTTCAATCTTCTGATTAGTAGGTGAGCTGCTCTACCACCAGAGCTACAGCCACCGTGTAACTGACCAACGTGGATTATTACACTTAATAGTTACTCAGTAGATACTTACTGCTTAATATTTGTATTACCTCATGCAATACTGAAGTAATGAATATTTAATAACAAATTTTCATGTTGCATGAAAATGGGAAGAAAAAGAAATAAGAAATAATCCCACGCAAAGCTTTTTTAATGCCTGATCGATTTTACGCTGGAGTTTATCTAGAGCAGGCCTTTGGCTCAGTGTCACGAATGATTATTAGATACACAAAGCAATGGCCAAACTATGTAAAACATCTTTCTGCTGCTGTCTTATGTCTTTAAAATGGCAAGTTGAATCTCGTTATGAAAGCGGATGCGTGTGTTTGGTAAGTTGTGGACAGGTTGTTCTTGATTCTTTGTGCCAAAGTTAAGCATGGAGCATGGGAAAGGTTTTCCAAGTATTTGTCTGCTCAAACAAACAAACAAACAAACAAAAGAAAGAAATCATAAAATTCTGGATTATTTTGTTACTTCCTGGTCACACTTCAAACCTAGTTCACTTGAAACGAGTGTCTCAAACTAACACAATAAATGAGGAGTGCGTGCTCCAAAGATCCTGTTGGCAGGCATCCCTTTCACTCCCGCTGAGCCAGCATATGTGGAAATCCCCCTGGAGACACTTGACGGCAGCTGATAAGTGTGGAAAAATAACCCAAAACATTTAGGCTGGAGCAGAGCGCCTCAATCAGCTTTTATTAAGTGGCAGTGCCATTTCTGCATGCCGACAAAGACAAAAGTTTATATGCCATCATATTCCAGGAACTACGATAACTTCTACCAGTGTAAAGTCTTTATCCATTTACAAGCTAAATGTGCAGGAAACCATTGTTCTCTTAGTTACTGAGTTACAGGATGTGAGTGTGTCCACGCACAGCTGCACGGCCCAACAAAGACACCGTGCCAACTCGTCCAAGTGCAAAGAAAACACATGTGCATGGGAAGTCTGCAAGCCTATACTTTATGTTTTTTGAATCTTGCCTCTGGCATTTGCCATAAATCATCAAAAGGAATCTGGACTAAAAGTGAAATGAATGAAAAAATGAAATATTTTCAAACAAAAACTGTAAGCAAGAAAAAACACTCTGGAAGCTAAAACCAAAAGAAAAAACTAATAAGAAAATACAAAACTGTGATAACTGCACAATGTGCAGCATACTTGAGTCAATAACTGTAAACAATAGGCTCTATGTTTTTTTTCTGTAACTGTCGAATCCTCATCGTCTAATATTATAATAATAACATTTTAATCGATAAGTATGACCCACGCTTCCACAATGTAAAGGAAAAACAACAGCAAAGAGAAAGAAAGTGATGCACATCCATCAGATGGACCTTTCCACAGACGCACTGATGTTTCTGTAAACTTTACAGGTTTAGTTGTTGGAGTTTGCTTTGGCTTCATTTTTCAGCCCCGGGGTTGCAGCTTATATTTAACTGGTCCAGTATTATTCACACTGGGGATCAGGTTTAGACGGGTTGTCAGAAACACTTTTTTTAAGTGTTCATGGGTAAGGTAATGAACACCACTTTAGGTGAAAGTGCTCAGGCACACATAAAAGCACCGTATGAATGTGATCAGGTGAATGAGACTCGTGGTACGAAGTGCTCTGAGGGCCTAAAGTGAGTAGAAAGGAGTCACAGTTTTGCTTTTTAGGCTCTAGTTTCATTTATTTTATTTATTTTTATAGTCTTTTGCTCTAAGGTGGAGCTGCTGTATCCACCCATGGACTGGTTCCTTACACACCTGTTTCTCACCAACATGGTGACAGTCAGGCCTCCTTGGTCGTCCTAGTGTCCTGCCCTTGTGCCTGTGTAACCTGTTTTCTTTGCCAAGTTGTTCTCAGAAATCACCGAGCTTCTTATTCCTGAGTAACGTATGCACCATCAACCACTTCTCCCAGTTTTGCCGTGCCAGCTCAGTCTGTTGCAAGAGGAACAACTTACACGCTCTCCACCTACAGTCAGTAACTGTGACTGTATCAGGAGTAACTGAGCATGCTTACGCATGTTTGTGTGTTGAGTTCAGTTTTATCTATAGAACGCCAAATCACAAGAATAGTCACCTCACCCCAAGCCTGAGGAGAGGCTTGGGGTGAGATTTTATCCAGATTCCAGTCATTGTTGCCTCTTGGGTAAAGGAGAGTCGGAAAAGAAAACAGAGGTATGACCCTTCATATCTCGTTTATCTGAAAGCAACAGACACAAAATGCACACAAAGTCTCCTCTCCTCTGCCTACAGCATGTTACATATGTGGCTGACCACATGAGGGTGTCCGTCCACTGGGTCGCTTGTACAAACCAGTGCTCACTCGCACGTATTTAACAGAGTAATTCCAAGTTTATGAGAATAAATTGCACATTAATCAGTGTATATTTATGAGTTCTGTTTTCTGTTTAATGAACTCAAACAATGACTGACTGTATCTTTAAGCCTATATTTTAATGACACACTTGTAAAATCCTCATTTTTAGATCATGCATCAAGAAGGAGCTCTAGTGAAACAGTCTGTGCCAAATCAAAATGACTCTGTGCTGTGACAGTATGGTGACCTATAAACGCCGGTCTAGGTTTCAGCCTCTTTGTGAGCCTGAATAAGTAAAGGTATGGATGTTGTTTTGCTTTGCTGAAATAAGTGAAGCATCTGGATGCATATGTTGCTCCCAAACCTGCAGCTATCATTCAGCATTCAGCAACAAATGCATCGCTGATAACAAGCTGGGTGGTCTCTCTGCTCTTTAGTGTGAAGGACGTCATTCACAAATCAAATTTAGGAGAAGCTTTTCTGGATCTAGAAGTTTGCAGACACAGTGACAAACCGACTGAGAGAAAAGCAGAGGTACTGCTTACTGAGCCAGTGTAGGCTTCAGTATTTGTCTGTCATATTATTTCATTGAATTTCAATAGTGTTTGGATGATTTTCACGTCACTGCATTATGTTTTGGTTTTTGTCTTTTTAACCTTGGCTTTTCTGGAAAACATGACCACACAACATCTGGAGTGTGCTCCAGTGAGCCTAATCAAACAGGCACTTCACAGCATGTTTCAACTTTGTATCCCTCTTTGAAGGTTTAAGATGAGATTTGTTGAGTAAATCCAGTGTGTGTCGACACAGTGCTTCTTTTGTGCATGTTAATATTTAAGCAACGGTACCAGTCTCTTTCTGAATTCGCGGGTAACAACAATCATCCAATTGTCAGACAGGACAGATATGAAAACATTTTTCAACCTGGTGTAACATTAAACTTTGGCCAAGAACTGTTATCACGTCTGCAGAAAACCACTGTGGTGGTGTAAACAGCTTCACGGTGTGTTTCGCAACGGCCGATAAGGGAGTCTTTGCTGTTGTGTTCGTATCAGAGGGTGTTTCTTTATTGAATAAATCAAGGGCTGTTTTCACTCGTACTTGTTTTCTGAACAATAAACATCCAGGCCTGATAAGAGAAACAGTGAATAGGTCAGCAGGTCAAACACCATGCAGCTGTGCAGAGAAAGTGACAAGAAAAACAGATTCTTAGTGAAGGAAGCAGGTCAGTCAAGACTGTTAGTCATATTTTTCACATAAACAACTCATGTGAAAACAACCATGAAGTCACTGAAGAGCTCTTTCTATTTTTCCTCTGCTGAGCAGGATTATTAGTCTAATGGCTTCTTTACTCACCTGATAGAATCAGCGATTGGTGCTACGGCAGAACAGCCTCAGAGGAAAAAGCTTCATGTTGAAATTTCCATGGAAAACCCAGAGAAAGTCAGACTGGACCCAACTGGTTTTCCACAGTAAATACTCAATGGAATGATTATTAAATGCAAATCTAAATGTATTTACACACTGCACATGAAACAAAGGCAAATACACACACAGTTGTTTGACTTCACCCCCACATCCCCAACATTAAACCGCTGCCTTCATGGTCCCTCTGATTTAATAACCACAGAGACGTCTTTAATGTGTGACAACAGCTGAAAACAGTTACGACATGTGATAAAACAATAAGACAGAGGCTTCTCTCAGTCTCCTCAGCTTTTCCTTTGTGGGCTGTTATCTTCATCTCTGGTGGTTTTTC
Organism: Pelmatolapia mariae; assembly: GCF_036321145.2. Taxonomy (NCBI): domain Eukaryota; kingdom Metazoa; phylum Chordata; class Actinopteri; order Cichliformes; family Cichlidae; genus Pelmatolapia; species Pelmatolapia mariae. The sequence continues at coordinate 750,328 of NC_086239.1, read as the reverse complement.
AGTGTTTAACACTAACCTTCACATCTAGTTTCCTCTGGGAGCTGAGCTGGAAGAACAGGCCTGAGCACGACTGCACTGGTTCCAGTACCCTTACAGCTGGTGATGGTGCACCTCGGCTGTTTGTTTTCTCAGATCAAAACTAAGATAAGCGTCCAGTGTGCAAGCAGTAGAAGTAATTCAATTCAGGGTCTCTGGGGGAGGCTGGAGCGTGTGTGCTGCAGAGGGACGTAACAGTGTGTGTGTGTGTGTGTGTGTGTGTGTGTGTGTGTGTGTGTGTGTGTGTGTGTGTGTGTGTGTGTGTGTGTGTGTGTGTGTGTTTGTGTGTGTGTGTTTGATCCCAGTGCAGAGGCCTGAGTGGAGTGTTCTTCCTATGTCTGCGTGGGTCGTCTCCGTGCACAGGGTGAGGAAAACTGCTGATTCTAAATTTGCTGTGTGTGTTGGCCCTGAAACAAACTGATGACCTGTCCAGGCTGTGCCCTGCCCCTATCTCCATGGCAACTGCAGTACGCTCCAGCCTCCCCCAGAGACCCTGAATTGCGTAAGAGAAAGAAAATGGATGGATGAATATTGAATCAATTAAATGACATTATTTATTTTTTTGATTTTGGCCCCTTTGTTCCTCTATCCAAATCTAGAGGTGCTTTAAAACCATCCATCCATCCATTTTCTTCCGCTTATCTGGGCCGGGTTTCAGGGGCAGCAGCCTACGCAGAGAAGCCCAGACCTCCTTCTTCCCAGCCACCTCCTCCAGCTTGTCCGGGGGAACACCAAGGCATTCCCAGCCAGCCGAGAGATACAATTTCTCCAGCATGTCCTGGGTCTGCCCCGGGGCCTCCTCTGCCCAGAACACCTCACCCAGGAGGAGCCCAGGAGGCATCCTTGTCAGATGCCCGAACCACCTCAACTGGATCCTTTCAATGTAAAGGAGCAGTGGCTCTACTCTGAGCCCCTCGCGGATGGCCGAACTCCTCACCCTATCTCTAAGGGAGAGGCCAGACACCCTTTGGAGGAAGCTCATTTCTGCTGCTTATATCAGTGATCTCCTTCTTTCAGTCACTACCCACAGCTCGGGAACATAGGTGAGGGTAGGGGTGTAGATCGACCGGTAAATTGAGAGCTGCTCTTTTACACTCGGCTCTCTCCTCACCACAACAGAGTGGCACAGCGTCCACGTCTCTGCGGCCGCTGCACCAATCCGTCTGTCGATCTCCCGCTCCCTTCTCCCATCACTCGCGAACAAGACCCTGAGATAATTAAACTCCTCCACTTGGGGCAGGAACTTATCCCTGACCTAGAGTGGGCACTCCACCCTTTTCCGGCTGAGGACCATGGCCTCAGATTTGCAGGTGCTGATTCTCATTCCCACCACTTCACACTCGGCTGCAAATCTTTCCAAGGCGAGGTGGAGGCCATCACCCGATGAAGCCAACAGAACCACATTGTCTGCAAAAAGCAGAGATGATATCCTGAGACCACCCAAGTGAAAGCCTTCCACCACTTGGCTACGCCCAGAAATCCTGTCCATAAAAATTATGAACAGAATCGGTGACAAGGGGCAGCGCTGGTGGAGCCCATCACCCACCAGGAACGAGTCTGACTTATTGCCGGCTATGTGGACGAAGGTCGTATAAAGACTGAATGGCCCGTAGCAATGGGCCAGACCCCCCATAGTCCTCATACACTGAAACCTACGGATGAGCGTTAAAACCTTCCTTTGATGAGGCATGGTTCGATTTCAAAATTGTGCATCAACAATTGTTGTGTGTCTCAGTTAAAGAGAAAAATGCATCAAAATTTGAAATTCATTTCTTTCTAAGTGAGCAAACTTACAAAGTCAGCAGGGATCTAATAATTATTTCCCCCACTGTAAATGTTCCATTAGAATAATGAAGCACTGTGAGGTGTTTAAAAGATAATGGGGCCTGATCATTTAATATTTTGTATATGACAATGATTTTGAGTTCATTTCTGAATTTGACAGGGAGCCAGTGAAGAGAAGCTAGAATATCAGTATAGTACTTACATGGCAGCATGGATCAACTGAACACTTTTCAGGGAGCGTCTACAGTACACTGACAATAATAATTAAGTTGATCAGCTTAGAGCAATAAATGTATGAACTCGCTTTTCAGCATCATTCTGAGATATTAGAGTTGTAGGGTCTTTACCTCACAATATTAGGAATTGGATTTGTGTTATCTGGCTTCATGGGTAAATAAATCTGGGCATCATGATATATATATGTAGGAGATGTATGTGTGCTATACTGTTTAATGTAAAAATGATTGGTCCCAGCAGAGAATCCTGTCAAATTCCTGAATACTTTATGTGGGTAAAGACGACTCCCAGTTTACATTTGCAAACAGGAATCTGTCAGATAGATATGATTCAAATCACTACAGCTGAATTCTTTTAATACCAAATGTGTGTTCTTATCTCGCAGGAAAATAATGTGGCTAACGGTATCAGGCGCTGAGGATCTAGCAGGACAAGGGCAGAGATATCACCACTGTCAGAGGTGATAGGTGTAGAGCAACAAGCTTCTTCCAGGATAAATGAAAATCTTTTAAGTCAGTGAGATGTCATTTCTTCTCCAGATTATGAGTAATCTGCTTTAAGGCATGTGGTTGTGACTTATACCAGAGATTCAACCACTTTTGATTTAAGGCTTTCATTTTCAGAGGAACAACAGTATCGTAGCATGTAACACTACTGATGGGATAAACAACTTCTATTGGAGTAGAGTTCAGTTAATCCAAAATGCTGCAGCAAGAGTCCTGACAGGGACTAGAAAGAGAGAGCAGATTTCTCCTGTATCGGCTTCCCTTCATTGGCTTCCTGTTAAATCCAGAATTCAAAATCTTGCTCCTCACATACAAGGTCTTAAATAATCAGGCCCCATCTTATCTTAATGACCTTGTAGTACCATATCACCCTATTAGAGCACTTCGCTCTCGCTCTGCAGGCTTACTTGTTGTTCCTAGAGTATTTAAAAGTAGAATGGGAGGCAGAGCCTTCAGTTTTCAGGCCCCTCTTCTGTGGAACCAGCTTCTAGTTTGGATTGAGGAGACAGACACTATCTCTACTTTCAGGATTAGGCTTCAAACTTTCCTTTTTGCTAAAGCATATAGTTAGGGCTGGACCAGGTGACCCTGAATCCTCCCTTAATTATGCTGCAACAGACGTAGGCTGCCGGGGGACTCCCATGATGCACTGGGTGTTTCTTCTTCACTCACTATGTGTTAACAGACCTCTCTGCATTGAATCATATCTGTTATTAATCTCTGTCTCTCTTCCACAGCATGTCTTTATCCTGTCTTCCTTCTCTCTCCCCAACCAATCACAGCAGATGGCCCCGCCCCTCCCTGAGCCTGGTTCTGCTGGAGGTTTCTTCCTGTTAAAAGGGAGTTTTTCCTTCCCACTGTCGCCAAAGTGCTTGATCATAGGGGGTCATATGATTGTTGGATTTATCTCTGTATGTATTATTGTAGGGTCTACCTTACAATATAAAGCACCTTGAGGCGACTGTGGTTGTGATTTGGTGCTGTGTAAATAAAAGTGAGTTTAGGTATTGTGTTGGTGCATGGCATTGAAGATAACAGTGGAGGAATTCATCCTTGATCTTGGTTACAGCACTACATCTAGTGTAAAGACATTTAAAATTCCACACTGCTGCGTAGAATGCAGATAAAAGATTATATGACCCACAAATCTGCTCACTTCCAGGGTCTAAAAGGCAAAGTGCTCAGAAAAGAATATAACGTTCCTGAGAAATGTTGCATTTGAGGTTTCCTCCTTCAACACCAACCCCAGTAAGACTGTTTTACCCAGTGACTTGTCAGTTTACATCACCAGTGAATGTAAATGAAAATCTTCTGCTGGTGCCCATAAAGTGACTGTCGTCTTCTTCATAAATGCTGCACTTTATCGAGAACAGCCGATAAAATGTAAACAAGGCACTTTTTCCATGAAAGAGGGAAACGGACTCTGCCATTCATGTCAGGAATTATTGACACAGTGAATCAATCGTGTTTGTCTCTTGAATCAGCGCCATCTCTTTCATCTTTATGACAGCTTGGCACCACGTACTCAAACTCAGAGTTTGCATGGATTCCAAGACCTTCACAATTATATACATTAAATAATATAATGTGCCATTTAAACACAGGACTGCCTCCATGTAGGTATTCTGTGAAAAGTCACGACTGCTCTATGATCAGTGACTGTTAATAATTATTAATTATTGTTTTTCTTTAATAAAATGTTTCATCTGTGAACAACGTTTGTTGCTGATACACTGTAAAATTAGTTAAGAAAACTAACCTATTCAACAGGGAGTGTGTGGTGCCTGTGGATGTCAAGAGCTCTAATTCACTCTCAAAACAAGTCAGAATAATTGTATACAGCTTTGGGCTGTGGGCCCACGTCCTCATTTTAGGTTTGACAGTGTTTAGTAGATAAAGGTGAATGGCTTAAACATGAATTGAGCTGCGGTTTGGGGAAGGCCTCGAAGGGGACTGGCGACGGCTCCCGGGCCTGGCAGATCCCCGTGTACTAAATAGGAGTGAAGAAGTTAAAGAATTGAGAACAGGGAGGGAGGGAGGGTGGGGCACATAAACGAGAATGAACAGCTTGCAGAACTGGGGGAACCTATGTAGATGACAACCGGAAGGAGCGTGTTTGGAGGCGTGGTCCTGCTCCTGAATACATAATCTCCAACGAAAAGATTCAAAATCGAAACACAGCAAATAATGATCACATGTCTAAATTATGGATTTAAAGGTAACAGTCCCACGGGTTGTTGTGCTTGCCATTGCAGAAGTATTCCATTATTAGTCAAATACAAATTAGTGATAGTACACACAACTATAACCCACTCAAGTCTCCACAGTGTAGAGATTACCACATTTACCTGGCAATTGAAGGGCTGATGGTTTGACTGGGAGGGGGAGACACAAAACCACTTTGGGGTTGTTTCAGAAAGGGCAGCTGCAGCACACTGTAGGAACCAAGTAACAGCTGAAGGTGTCAAGTACAATTATACACAACTGTACAGTCATGCAAATACAAAAGTACACTTTAAATGGTAAGTGGACTGCTTCTTATACAGTATACTCTGTGCAGAGAGTATAAAAGCACTCTTGTGCTTACTATGTAACATTCAAACTGAATGTCCCGAAGGAACGAGGGATAAATAAAGTTCTGTCTATCATATATACTCTCATGGATGCAACTCAGGGTTGGTATCTTGCCCAAAGATATGATGAGTGGTGGATGACCTGCTCTACCTCCTGCACCTTTTTGGGCCTCAGATTTGTTGGCAATCGTTTACGCAAAGCACTCTTGAGGTCCTGCCACAGTATTTCAGTCTGGTTGAGTTCTGGATTTTGACTGGGCCATTGCAACACCTTTGATTCTTTTGTGTTTTTCAGCCCTTCTGTTGTAGATTTGCTGTTGTGCTTGGGATCATTGTTCATTGACTCTAAGGTAATTTGGTATACAGAGAAGTTCATGGTTGACCTAGACCTGTGGCTGCAAAACAAGCTCAAGTAATCACCCTAATCATCCGGTTATTGTGCTCGATGTTGGCATGAGCTGCTGTGTGTGGGCCAAGATGTTGTGCTTGGCATTCGCCTAACTTGTGGTTTGTTCAGATGCAATTTTGCAAAACTATGCTTGTTGTGTTCTTTTTAGGAGAAGAGGCTTTCTCTCGCCAACCCTTCCAAAACGAGCCAGATGACATCAGTCGTTTTCTAATTGTGCTGTCATGAATTTTAGCATTTAGCATGCTGACTGAGGCCTGTGGATTCTGAGACATCGGGTTTGCTGCTGGTTCATTGCCTTGGGATGGATTTGCTGACAAGTGTGTGGAGTGTTTGCCCCCTGTGAATAATCGTTCTTACTGTACGATCAATCAATCAATCAATCAATCTTTATTTATAAAGCACTTTTCATACAAAAAAAATGTAGCACAAAGTGCTTTACATGGTTAAAAGCAGCCCACCCCACCCCGCCCTCCAACTCACTCCCCACACTCTCATTAACATAAACGATCATGGACTAAGGAGCTTGGAAAGAAAAGCGTCTGGACTTCTTGAGTTGCTTGAAGACGTTTCACCTCTCATCTGAGAAGCTTCTTCAGTTCTAAGGGTCAGTGGTGGAGAGTCCCAGATTTAAACCTAGTGGGAGTTTCCCCCCCAAAAGGGGAAAAAGGACCCCCTGATGATCCTCTACCTAATCACATGAGCCAAGGTGCGGTCACAGACCGCAGCCTCCAGGCTGGGCACACAGCAGGAGGGAGGCAAAGAAGCCCCCCAGCCAGGCTGAGAGGACCCAGAGCCCCAGCAGCCACGGTCAGTCACAGCCCCAGTGCAGAGAGCCCCCTCCGAGGAAACACTGGAGATATGACCTAATAAGGATATATACAGGGTTAAAAGATAAAATAAATAAGAACGGGATACAATATAAATATAAATATGAATAGAGTAAGAAGATTAAAAATGAATAAGAATAAAATCAATAAATATTAGGTAAAACCTAAATTAATAATATAAATAGAATAACAGGATAGAATAAATAAGCATAAAATAAATAAACGTTAGGTGAAAGCTAAATTAAAAAGGTGGGTCTTGAGCCTGTTCTTAAAAACATGAACGTTCTCTGCGGCCCTGAGCTCCTCCGGCAGGCTGTTCCACAGTCGAGGACCATACCACTGAAAAGCTGCCTCTCCGTGAGTATGTGTCCTGACTTTAGGGACAATCAAAAGGCCAGTACCAGAGGACCTCAGGGTCCGCGAGGGTTCATATGGTAAAAGCAGATCTGAAAGATAAGAAGGCCCAAGACCATTAAGACATTTAAAAACCAATAAAAGAACTTTAAAATCGATCCTGAAACACACGGGGAGCCAATGCAGCGACTCTAAAACCGGTGTAATGTGGGCCCGCCCTCTGGTCTTCATCAGCACACGAGCTGCAGAGTTTTGTAAAAGTTGTAAAGGTGAAATATTCTTTTTGGGGAGACCAGAGAGCAGGGCATTACAGTAATCAATGCGACTGGTAATAAAAGCATGCATCAGCATCTCCGTGTTGGCCCGAGAGAGAATAGGGCGGACTCTGGCTATATTTTTTAGATGATAAAATCCAATTTTGGTTACATGTTTAATATTTGGGATAAAACCAAGCTCAGAGTCAAGAATAACACCCAGGTTTTTCACTTGTAGTGAAGGACGTAGTGAAAATGCCTGTAATTTAGACAAGAGTTTCTCTCTCTGAGCCTCAGGACCGATGATTAAAACTTCAGTTTTGTCCTGGTTAAGCTGTAAAAAGTTTTCTGCCATCCAAGATCTTATATCTAAAATACAGTTAAAAAGGGCATCCATTGGTCTGGTGTCATCAGGAGACACGGAGATATACAGCTGAGTGTCATCAGCGTAACTGTGGAAGTTCACTCCACGCCTCCTGATGACACCGCCAAGAGGGAGCATATACAAATTAAAAAGTACAGGGCCTAAAACCGACCCTTGAGGCACACCACATGTCATTTTATGGATCTTAGAGGAGCATGTATCCATACTCACCATAAAAGTTCTGTCTGAGAGATAGGAAGTGAACCAGTTGTGTGCAGCACCAGAGAGGCCCACCATGTGTTTCAATCTGTTTAAAAGTATAGCGTGGTCTACTGTATCAAAGGCTGTGCTTAGATCCAGTAGCACCAGGACTGTGAGCTTTTGGGAGTCCCAGTTACATCTAAGATCATTTAAAACCTTTAGGAGAGCGGTCTCTGTGCTGTGGTTCACCCTAAATCCAGACTGAAATATCTCTAGGATCTGTCTATCATTCAGAAAATCATTAATCTGAGTAAAAACAAGTTTTTCTAAAATTTTACTTAAAAATGGTAAGTTGGATACAGGTCTGTAGTTATTAAAATTATTGCAATCCAAATTGCTCTTCTTCAGAAGGGGCCTCACCACCGCCGTTTTAATGGCAGCAGGGAAGACACCCAACTGAAGAGAGCAATTCATCATGTATAAAAGCTCAGCTTCAAAAAATCCATAAAGTGTTTTAAAAAGTGGAGAGGGGATTGGATCTAAAAGACATGTGGTGGGTCTCACTGTGGAGAAAACTTTCTTAAGGTTCTCAGCATTAACCAGGACAAAGCTGTCCAGTGTCTCCTCAGGTACAATCGAGCCCTCAGATGTGTTTAAAATCATATCACGAGAAGATAAAATATCACATCTGATGGAGCTGATTTTTCCCCTGAAGTGGTCTGCAAACTGCTCGCAGAGTGAGTCTGTGGGGCTTCTTTGGGAGCTGTTAAAATCAGGGTTAAATAAGTGATCTATGGTGGAGAAGAGGACCTTGGGATTATTTTTGTTATTACTGATTATTTTGGCGAAGTATGAATTTCTTGAATTCCTTAGTGTATTATTGTAAATTTTAAGTTGCTTGCAAAGTATTTGATGGTTGATTTCATTTTTATTTTTCCTCCATCTCCTTTCTGCTGCCCTGCAATTCCTTTTGAGTTTTTTGACTTCTTCGTTTCTCCAGGGTGATACATGTTTTACGTTAATCTTTTTGGTGGTGAGTGGAGCAACGGAGTCAAGGCTTTTCTTCAGTTTTAGGTTAAAATGATTAAAAATAAAATCACAGGGTGCAGGTAGAATCACAGGGGGGCATTCGTCTAAAACCCTGGTAAAATTTGCAGCCACTTCAGGGGTTAGATAGCGCCTCCTCACAGTTCGCACCGAGGTCTCCCGCTGAATAAAACCGGTGATGTTAAAAAACACACAGTAGTGGTCAGAGACAGCCAAGTCAACAACAGAGGACACACTGGTGGACAGCCCATGGGTGATGACCAGGTCCAGAGTGTGTCCTCTGTTGTGAGTCGGCTGCGTGACGTGCTGGGTAAAATCCATACAATGAAGAATGTTTAAGAATTCTTTTGATGCAGGGTCAGAAGGATTATCTATGTGCAGGTTAAAATCACCGGTTAGAATTATCATATTATATTTTGAATGTATGTTTGTTAAAAATTCTGAGAATTCCTTGATAAAAGCAGCACAATGATGATGACAATGATGCCTTGTTTCTTGGCACAGCGTGAACACACACCTGAAACTACCAAAGCTTCTGATTTTATGGAGGTGTTCTCACTAATGAGTAATTTATCAAGCACACTTGATCAGCAGAGGCTGGCTCCCATTTACCCTCTTAATTCCCAGTAAGGATGTACTTAGTTTTTCACTTACAGCTGAAATGATGACACAGTGTAACATGTCATGTTGTGTAGTGCCTCCTAATTTTAAGACCTGCTAAAGGACATGTTTTTTATATATAAAAGGTCTCTAAATAGGAAAAAATGTGTAATGAGTGCACTCGGCCTCCATGGGGTGCCATATCTGTAGAAGCTTAGACTGCAGGGTTTCTGTGGCAGGCCCGAGCAGGAGTCGGGGTGCCGGCTTTGCGTGCTGTCAAAGGCGCGCACCGGCATGTTCGTCTAGCTCGGAGTATGGAGCAATTTTAAAGGGACTCTCTGGGCTGTTTGATGCCTGACTCCCCCTCTGAGATAAAGCAAACTGGTACGCTCACACACTGGGAAGAAGAGGAGAGAGAATATACTGGAAGTGTCTCACATTAAAGCAGTTTTACAACACTGGTGTTGAAAGAAATCGATGTTTCCTAAACTGGCTGAAGGTCTGTGAAGACACATTGATGTAGGTTGTATCAGCAAGGCAACAGAGGAGCAACCGCCCTTCTTTGATCCTCGGTTAGTTGTTTTGCACTGAACTGCTATTAACACTCCAGTACATGCTAGCAGGATGAGTCACCAGATAAATCATTTGCCTAAAATCAAAGACTAAACGGCAATGGCGTGAGAAGCTCTTAAACAGTTTTCGCAAGAACACGGAGTGGAGTGAAAGTCTGCAAAAATCACACTGAATGAAAGTTGTTTTACTTTCAGCAGCTAGACTCACTGATCCAAAGTAAACCAGACTGATCGAGGATCTTCTTTTATCAGTGAGTAGCATTTCCACATGGAGTATATTTTTAAAAGGATGCAGTCATTTTAAACTCCTTCAACATGCAAATAATTTCAAACTAGTGTGCCAACAAAAGTTTTCAGCTCCCCGTCATTTCTTTATATTTTAGTAGGAAACTGGGAAACAGCGATTTATCCAGATATACTCCATGAGTAATAATGTTCGCTTGTGATTTTGTGTCCAGGTAGTTTTTACAGTATTTGCAGGCTGAGTGAAGCAGCTGCCAATCAGAAGCTTTCTGCTGGTTCTGTTCTGTGTTCCCAACACGACTGACTGAAATGCAATATCTGAGCCAACCCTCGGCAACAAAGGGAAGAAGCCTGAAACACAAACAAGAATACAAATCTTTTTTTCTTTAATGTAAAACTTATTCTCTGTACCTTCTCCTCAGGTAAGGGCAGCATGTATTTGTGGATACACAAAACTAAATGAGTGCTTTCCTTACATTTCAAAGTGATAATGGGCATCAGCTCTACTTTTAGCATTTTTTTTTTCACAATTTCCAAGTCAGCATGAAAAAACTGAGGCAAAAACCAGCGTCTCTTCAGCAGAACAAGGAAGCAAGTTTTCTCCCCGTGATACGATCTCAGACTAAATACAGGTGTTGGATTTGACAGATAAGTTGCTGCCCCTCTCATAATGTCAGTTTCCCTCGTGGGGAAACCCCCGAGACAAAAACGTGTTCAGTGCCAAGAGCGAGCGAGACCGCTTCATCTGTTTATATTCTCACGCAGTGTTAATTTTAAATATGTTATTCATCAGGCGTGGGGATAGACTTCCAAGGAACCGCTACATATGAAGATCTTACCTCATGCATTTTCAGTTTATGGTCCTTTGTAATTTACCGTTGGGCTTAGCTGATACATTTTTCCCACTGGTATGATAAGTAGTAAAGCCACAGTATGTTTTTTTTTTATAAGCTTTATTTTCATTTTTAAATTGGAAAACAGACAAACAAAACAAAACAAACAAAGCAAACAAACAAACAAAAAGCTCACAACTATGGCACACAGCAAACATCTACAACTAACCACAACATGGCAGGCCATTGTGACCACAGGAGCACTCCTAGGTGCACACTCTTGTATCCATGCCTTTCAAGGATAACCTCAGACCACAGTATGTTTTTAACATTTTTCACTAGTCAGTCTGTCAGTTGCTTCCATGTAAGAATAACTCACTGATGCAATCGCTGACACCCAGCTGTGGCATTTATTTAGTGGGGCTACATTTTCATAAAAGTCCAGCTTCTCATCTGGTTTGAATTGTCAGCTTCCAAAGAAAATTAAAAAAAAGAAAAAGCTGGCGTGCAGGATGCATGGTATTCATCCAGCCTCTTGTGCAATTATTCCCTTAATGATAATGGGTGACAAGAGATTTATCACAGTTTTACCAGCCAGTCTGTCAACTGTTCCTTCTTCCATATAAAAACACAGTTTGCTATATTGGCTGATGTCATACGGGATAGTTTTTGTTTCTGGGTCATCATATTTCCACAAGCATGAGTTCAGTTTCTTCTCTGGTTGAATCCACTTACCATCCTCCGAGGAACGAGAAATGCTGGCGTGCAGGATGCATGTTGTGCAATGACTCATTTAATGACAGAGGTGTCTCACAACAATCACTAGAGCCTAAGACAAGAAACATGCTGGGATTGTTCGAGCTTTATTGAAAATGACCTTTAAAAACAACCTAAAGGCCACATATCGATGTTACAGTGGAAACTCTGATCGAATAGCAGAGGCTGTGTGCCGAGGATGACTGGGTGCGGTGGTGGAGTGGCAGCTGTTTTTAGGAAAAAGCTCACCTTTCGACTGAGGTTTGAACTTCTCACGTTTGAATTGGGGCATCCCCGCCCGGCACTCGTTGCTGCTGTATGCAGACCTCTAAAATATCACAAAGATTTTAATCAAGACTTCTCAAACCTTTTAGCTGATATTGTGCCAAGCTACAATCAAATTTTAATTGTTAGAGATTTTAATATTCATGTGTGTTGGCCCTCCGATCCACTAACCAGAGACTTCTTAAGTTTGATAGACTCCTTCAGTCTTGCTCACTTTGTGTCGGGGCCAACCCAGAAACAGGATCGTACGTTGGATCGCGTGTTGCTGTTTTCTCTGATCGCTGTCCTGGTGTGTTTGATATTGTTTTAGCTCACCACATCGTTGTCCTGTGTTTAAACCCTCTGCAACTGAACCATTTTCTATCGCTTTTTAAAAAAAAAGTCCTAAGCTCTCCCCTCAGCCTTGGTACCGAGGAGATGACGTCTCATTTTTATCACACATACAAAACTGTCCGTGATGACATTCCTACTTTTAAAACTATGAGCTTGAAACCACAATCTGACCCATGGATAAATGAGACCCCTCCCTCAGCCAGACGAGTGCAGGAAGGCTAAACGTAAGTGGAAAGTAGACGTCTTTTCTCATCCTGAGAGACAGTCTGAGCAGGTATCAGGACATTGTAAAAGCAGAAAAATCAAAGTTTATATCTTATGCTTGTTCTAATGCTTGATTTTTAAGGTTCCAACATCTTAAGGATCTTTAACAGCAGTCTTAGTTCAGGTGTTGTGCCAGCCTGTTTTAAACATGCCGTTGTACAGCCTGTACTTAAAAAACCTAATCTCAATTCCTCTGTCCTCTCAAATTTCAGGCCTATTTCAAAGCTTCCCTTCCAATCGAAAATTTTGGAAAAGATTGTATTTGTTCAGCTGCAATCTTTTGTAAATGGACTGGATGTTCTTCAGAGGTTTCAGTCTGGGTTTAAAGCTCTTCACAGCACCAAAACTGCACTTTTAAAAGTTGAGCCACTGACTCAGGAGACTCAGCTGTGCTTTTGGATCTGACCGCTGCCTTTGATACTGTTGACCACAGCATCTGGATCTCATGACTGGAGCATTACGGGATCAAGGGTTTTCCATTCCAGTGGTTAATAGTTAATTAACCACTAATTTAATTTAATATCAACACAAGTTAATAGCTGTCTGACAGGACTTTTTCTGTGAGCTTTGGAGATCCGCTTCCTCAGCTCCCCTTACTTGTGGCGTTCCTCAGGGATCCTAACTGGGGCCAATTTTATTCTCTATGTCTGCTGCCTCTAGGTCTAATTTTCAGTAAATATAACACTTGTTTCCATTCATACGTCGATGACACTCAGATCTACCTAATCTAATTAAATGTGCTATATAAATAAAAACAATAACACTGTTGTTAATAATAATGCTGGTCATGATTTCAAACTATCATTTGTCAAGGTGCACGTGGCGTAATCCTGCATGTTGGCCAACAGGGGAAGAAATCTGATTGTTTCGATTAATAAAATGTAACTTTGTAATTTACAGTCTAGTTTGGAGTAACTCTAGGAGAGACTAGCAAAGTCAAAGACTATTACAATTTCTAGTGGACATCAAATAGTGTTTGCATTAAAATGCTGAACAACATCAAAGTACTTGTACTTTGACTTTTTGATTGTTTTTAAGCTTTTTTTACTAATAAAAATTCAAAGTCACATGGAAATAAAACAGAATTGATTACTGGAAGGTGTGTACCCCACAGCAAGACATATTGTTTGTCTGATGCTGTTCCAAAGGTGCCAAGAGCACAAACACAGTCCAGTTCACCTGTAACTCAAATCAGCAGCAGCATTAACTTTAAGACTTAACAGAGTCCAGACAAGTAGGTTTATTGTGAAGTTGATATGATGTGAAAAATCAGAGTGGGGTAATCATTCATCTTGTTTAGGTGGACACTGTAACACTGGGACCAGTCAATACACACTGACTGCTGGAGCCAGCTTCAGGAGGCTGAACTGCAGCTTTTGACACTTCAATGGTTTCATTTTTCTACCATCACCACATTTGCCAGCATTTCAGAGAGAAATGTTTTCTATTGCATTCCCTTTATTTGAAACCGTTGCTCATTGTTTACCTACAAGCAGAAGAATTTACACAGGTTAAGACAAAAGCACACCAAAACCTCGATCACTGGTTCCAAATGTTTCTGCCTTGAATTTCTTACAAACACCACTGCGCTGTCACATTTCAGACATGTGTCCAAAAATCCAAAATTGTTCATGCAAAGCAAATCTAGCAAAGTCCACAAATTGGAAATGAGCTGGATATGAGAACAATAGGGTCCCTTTATATAAAACAAGAAGGTTGTTCAGCTGTGACATAATGCTGAACTGCATTCTGCAAACACAACACTAGATGGCATCTCTTTAAGACTGACTTTTATACACATGAAATTGAATCACAGTGTGCTTTGGCTGTTTCTCAAACACAGACAAACATGGATCTTATATCATTTTTGTGCAAACGTCTTGAGCTACTCCATCGTTATTTAGATTTTGCATCTGAGGAGACAGAATTGTAACTTTTTAAAATTCATCTTGAACAATGTTGCAATGTTTTTCACTATAAGCTGCAAAAACATTGCGGCCAACATCCAAAGAAAAACTTGAAGGAGGCTTTTAAAAGTCACATGAAACTTGCCTGTGATTTCAGGTAAGGCTCTGTGTTGAAGAAAAAACGTGGTCATACCAAATATGGACTTCTAAGCTCAATAGAATTGTACAAATATACTGTGTTTACATGTATGTAATGCGCCGTGCCCATTTCCCATTGACGATATAAAGATATGAAGCATTTGCTTAAGACCTTTGCACTTTACTGTAAGTAACAGACTACTAGAATTACGCTAGTCTCTATGCAAGAAATGATTTGTCTTTCAGTTCTGTTTATTGCTGCACACTAAACTAATTTCTAATAAATCAAATGAACATAATGAAAATGTAATAACAGGAAGTCAGGAGCAGTTACAAAAATAAAACTCAGGTCATAATAATCCAGAAGAGTCTTTACCTTGCTCAGTTTTTATATTTGCTTTTATACTTTTATGACTGTCTATATCTAAATTTGATTTTGCCATGTTTAATATATGCTGCTATTGCTCACGTGTTTTTGTAAGGTGACCTTGAGGGTCTGAAAGGCGCCTATAAATAAAATGTATTATTATTATTATTATTATTATTATTATTATCATTAAGTATGAGCCAGCATGGATAATTATAGACGAGTGATTCCCAATTATCCAAGCAATTAATAGTTCTGTGAAGTCTGGGTCATAATGTGTGCTAACACGTACCTGAACCCTGACTCTACTGTATACTTTCAGAATAATCGGTTTCTGGATTTTCATTGTTTTTCTTACAAGTCTTTGCAACAGGGACACCAAAAAACACGATAACTAAGAGAAACCATTTCAAGTTTTGCTTACAAATCACAGAAAACACTTGGTTTGGGTAAGTTAGATAGGTTACTTAGACCTCAAAGGCTTAATAATAGACAGAATCTGTGGTAATCAAGTTACAGTTACACAAAAAGGCCAATAGGCACTTGCCCCTGAGGAAAAAAAATGAAATGTAAAAATACTCATTTCATATTTAAAAAAAAAAAATGCTCTTCAGACATTGGGTATGAAGAGGGAGCTGCTGTACGAGTCTTTGTCCTCCTCCTCACCATGTTCTTTGTGATCCTCGAGGAGTTTGTCCAGTAGGTTTGGTGATTCCGCCTCAACCTCCGGGTCTTCGTTCAGAGACTGACCTTGAGCTTGCTGCTCTGAATGCTCGGGGATCTCCAGGATCTCAGGCTGAGGGTCCATACCCTGGGGCTCCAGCTGTGGGATCATGGTGGTCAACGACATGGACAGCGGCATGTGTACCAGAGGCGACCCAGGCAGCGCTGCAGAACCCGGGGCAAACTGCACCCCGTGATTAGGCATGGTCGATATAGTGGTGAGTGGCTGGGCCCAAGGAAGATAGGTCAACCCTGAGTCTTGGAGCTCCACTTGAGGCAGGGAGGCTGGGGCTGGTGCCACTGGTATGGTCTGGAACAACAGCAATGACTTAAAT
This sequence comes from Pelmatolapia mariae, assembly GCF_036321145.2. NCBI lineage: Eukaryota > Metazoa > Chordata > Actinopteri > Cichliformes > Cichlidae > Pelmatolapia > Pelmatolapia mariae. Next base: position 734,379 of record NC_086239.1, on the reverse strand, counting down.
ATTTATGATGATGGCAAAGACATTTAACCTTGCAAAAAGACAAACGCATGCATAAAATGGACATCTGCTGATGCCACGAGCCTCACTTTAGGCGCTCAATCATTTATTTCTTTGTTTTACTCAAGATTTTGTGGAGGGTTTGGAAGGTAGACTCAGTGTCACTGGAGTCAGCATTTATTGTTCAGCTCACAGGAATATTGTAATCAGCTATAATTAGGTACACAAGAAAAGAGGGCCCTAGCAATGTTCCCTCTAATTTTTCATGTGTCTGAGCGAACACACAAACTCCCTGAGCGATCTCGTGGACCACTGTGAGCGACATTAGACGTGTGCACTGTGGTTACGCCAGCGTCAAATCCATCCAAGTTACATGGTTTATTAAAATAATCAAATTACAGCAGTTACATTTATGTTAGACTACTTTTCATTAAGTGCTTTTGCCCACTTACAATGAAAATTTTAAAAAAAAAATCTTGTTCATGACCTGTGTAGCATGTTAACACTATTGGAAGTAAAAAATAACTTGAACTCCAATTTTGAAAACACAACTTTGTTTATTTTTTTAAAAAATAAAAAAATAAAACTTGTATTATGAGTCTGTGGTCTGGGAGAGAGTCCTGTAACTCTGTCTGCAAAATACAGTATATAAAGACCAATGTTGGGCAATTAATTATATAGTTACTTCTTCAAAAAAGTAACTGAGTTTTGCAAACAACAAAGTTTTTTGCAGCTGTTTACCTAAAAATGCAGCCAAGGCGTTTTTTTAAATAAACATTTCAAACTATTTACAGAACAATCAGCTGTTCTGCATCAAATTTGATGCCACACAAATTATTTGTGCCACTCCAAAAATAATTTCTGTCCACTATGAGATAAAGGAGAACAACAGCCTGATACCTGCAGGCCTGACAACAGGAGATGTATCACTGCTGTAACACCTGTAACATTCAGCAGTCGTCTCATTGTTCTGACACACACAACAAAACTATTGACTACACTACACACTAACTACACAAGATTTGTGCTAAACGTTGCAAATCTCTCACGTCTCAAAAAACCGCCGTCACTCCTAAAACTTCCTCCCGTTTCTTAACAACTAAATGCCATGTTTTGATTGGTCGACATGGTACATTTTTCGACCAATGGGAAAGGGTGGGGGGTGTTTTGGTTTCGTCTTTGCTCACAGGTGGAGAGTGCTTCGAGCGTTTTCCTTATAAAACGCCGTTTTTACCGTTTCTTCCCGCAGTAAATATAAACAACGACAGTATTCAGGAAGAAAACCAAACATTGCAGATATTTTATCATAACTCTGGTTTTACGTGGCCGATCAACACAATTTAAAAACTGGTATAAAGTCCACACTTTTCCCGTCAGTTGTTCCGTCTGTCCTGCTCACATCTCCAATGGTTGTACACGTTGTCATTAACGTGGCTTCACTCCACATCAGCCACGCCGCTTTGCTAGCTAAAACTCCGGTGTCGGCACATATTTACTTTAATTTCAATTCGGGTTAGAATTTTTTTTATGTGCGCAACGCAGATTTTCTCTGCGCAGAGACTGTGCCAACAGTGCGCAATTGCGCACGTGCGCAGCTTAGAGGGAACATTGGGCCCTAGTGAACCCAGTGGACACAGACAGGGAATAGCTTCGTGCTGATTTACACTGCTGCGGTGAATCTTTCTACGGTGGAACCTACATGTTTGGTGTTAATTAGCCTACCTCATGGTCATGTCCCAGTGTTTTAATGTGGAGACAGCCACCAGAAAAATCCTGTAATGTTCTTCCTTCCTGGATTCTCGCTCTTTGTTGTGATGTGTTTCCATTTATTTATTTTTTCAGAGGCAAACATATTTTTCCACTTTGCACATTAACTCATCGTCATGATGAGTGACATGTATGTAAATCCCTATACTGAGTCAGTGACAGTTATTCTCTGGATAAATTCAAAAACTGCAGTGAAAAAAGCTGAAAATATAAAGGAGAACTCCATCATGCTGAACAGGCAGAAATCTAAATCCCATGTTAATCCCATGATGTACAAAGGTCCTCGGCGGGGTTAAAGAGTTCCAGTTAATACCCCACCCCATTCTTATCTCTGTATTTATTACCCACTTGCAGCAGGTTTGAAATGTAAGAATTTAAAGACAAGCACAGCAGCTGTTGGCAGTTAACACGGAGAGCATGCATGCAGTGATAACAGGCTTTTATGGTGGAAAGTATCACAACGCATCACAAACACTTGTCTGCACCTGTATAGAAAGATGGGCCCTGTACGAGCTACCTTTGATTAAAGACGCTGAGCACTACCAGCAGAATAAGATGACTTAATTCACTAAAGACAAAACATACGATAACAGGATCCTGTGGCACTGTTAAACATGTTGCATTATTTTGACATACATAAATTAGTTTTAAAGAAAACTTTAGATTGTTCCCGTCCCAGCCGTGACTCTGTGGGATACAGTACCATCGGGTCTCAAAGGTGAAGCAGCCCCTTAATGCCTAGAGTTTCAGATTTGGTACATATACTTTTACACATACATATTTATATTTGCACATACTTATACACAACCTTACTTTAAAGGGAAATAATAGCCTGAATCCATGCTTGTACTGTTGCAATGGCTCTATCTGTTAAATCACATTTGACAGATAGAGCGAGAACTGATTGTTTTTATCCTTTTGTGCTGATTTGTGATCATTTTATTCCCCCGTGCAGTCTGTAGAAAATATTTGCATAGTCCTTTTTCACTCACCCCAAAGTTTGTCAGCAGTGGTGCGTGTGTGTAGGTCAGCATGGTGTAGCTGGGACACAGAGTTTGCATAGTAAGTGTCGGAGTAGCTGGGTAGGTCAGAGTCTGAGCTGAGGGGTCCTGCTGGTTGTAGTCAGGCGTCGACCAGGACATGGCGGCGGCCTGCAGCCCAGGACTGGTGACAGAAGGCGTCGCTTTCCACCCCGCACACTGCAGCCCTCCATCAGCAGCTGTGGTCGGCGCTTCGGCTGGGGATCCGCTGGCAACATCACAGCCAAAGATACCTGGAGAACAAGACGCAGTTTCGGCATTAGACACGTGGAAACAGCTTTACGTGGAGCAGTTCATGTAGTTCACAGGTGAGGCTTCTACCTTGTGTAAATGACGGCTGGTTGTTGTGTGAGACCACATCCTGAAAAACAACACAGATATCATCAATGAGGTTAACATGTCAATAACTGCAGCAGAACCTTAATCACATCAACACGGCGATGTTGATGTGTAAATATGCAGCAGTCACACCTGGACCTGTGACACTCAGGTGTGAGCAGCTCCTGAGGATTCACTCTTGAAAAGTGTTTTTTGAACTTGTTTTTCTGGATCCGTTCATTAAAGCTAAAGCTGTGAATTTGATACTACTGGGCATGGAAGTACATCAGTCCAGTTCAGCTTTATTTATATAGTGCCACTTGCCTCGACCTACAGTAATACAGAGAATATCCCAACGATCAGACGACCCCCTGTGAGCAAGCACTTGGTGACAGCGGGAAGGAAAAACTCCCTTTTAACAGGAAGAAACCTCCATGATAGTATTAAAACAGACTGTTCATCTAAACCTAAAAGGCCAGGCTCTATAAATGCTGTTGATGGGTCCGTGAAAAACACAGAGCACTAGTACTGTTGAGTCATTGTGCAGCACGCTGCATTTGTTATTGTGCAGTGACACATCTTGACTGGTCTGACTGGGAAATGTTCTTTCATTCACGGTACAGTTTCTTTTGAACATTTCCTTGGAAGGTTTTTGCTGGTAAGACAAAGCTGAGGTGGGACAGTCATCAGGGTCTCTATTTACCAGTGCTGCTCAGGTGCCACATGCTGACATACTGGATATATCATACTGGATTTTTCTCCTCAATAAATAACTTATCATGTGAGGGGTTTTAAAGGGTAATATTAAACAAAGGTTCAACTCTGAAAATCTTTAAGCAATAATTTTTTCCAGTCTTGTATAATCTGGGGGATAAATGTGAGTTCATTATTAACCTTATTTATTAAAGTGGCAAAAAAATAAAACCATTACTGGACGACCACAAAGCCTACATGAATGACAAATGTTTTTCATGTTAACTGAGCAAATTCCATCAGCTGTGAAAGAAAGCTGAGTTTGTTCTGCCAACAGCTGCTTCTGCTGTAAATGACATTTATACATTTGGGAGCAGATCTAGGATCTGTGTTCTTCCGAGGCCAGATCAGGCAGGTCCCGGCCTCTCCTGAGAAGAAGTGAGCTGTAAAGATATCAAATAAAAGAAAGAGAATAATACAGTGAAGAAACCACTGAACCCATTCTGAACCTGTGCTATTCATTGCTTTGTCATTGTATTTTTCCATAATACCACAAACACAAACACAAACACACACACACACACACTCATTGGAGGGTTTCCATTGTGTGTGTGCTTTAACTGCACTGACATCATGTGTTTAGGATCATTGCTATGCTGATAAATGAAGCTGTGGCCAATCAGACTCCTTTCCAAACGGTGTTTCGTGGTGGATCAAAATCTCATGTTACTTTTAACTCCATCAGTTTTGAAAGGTCACCAGCAGCGCAGCCCCAAACCACCACAGAGCCTCCACCTTCACAGACAGCTGTAGACACTTAGTCGGACCTCTTTCCTGACCTCCTCCGTACACACTGAAAATAATTCAAACCAAAACATTAAGTTTGGATTTATCACCAGTGACTTTCAGTCCAGTTCTTGTGTAATTTGGCATATTTCAGCTCTTTCTTAGGGATGGCTTCTTGACAGCCACCCTTCCACTGACACCATTTCTGATCAGGCTTCAGGAGCTAGATCAGCTGAAGGGCCAGTTACACTCCTCAGGTCCTGTGTCAGGTCATTGTTGGATGTGTTCCTGTTTCTTATACTGATCATTTGCTGTTTTCTTTGTGTTTTAGGGGTGCCACTCCTCGTCTTCCCCAGATTTCACAGTTTTTTGAGGATACAGTATTTCACAGTCTGGCTCTTTTGGAATCACTTTTTTACCTCTGTCAAAGTGTGTTATCTTTGGTACTTTTGATAGACAAAGTAAAGAAACGATAACAAAGGGTGTGTTTTTGCATCCCTTCAGTTAGCCTCCTTTTTAATGCTCGAATGATTCACGGCTTAACAAACAAAAAGCATTCCTTTGAAAATGGTCTGGCACAAGGACTGGACTGACAGCCAATGAAAAAGAAACCAATGTCCAAATGACCAGAAACTCTGGAAGCAAAATGTAAAGGGTGGCTCAGGATTTCTGCACAGTATAAACTGCATGAGTAATTTAATATGAAGTGGCAGTTATTCCACATTCACTGAGTCTGCTTTCAGATGTTGTCACTGCAGCTTCCCAAAGTAAAAATCCTCCGAACGTGTTGTACTTGGAGCTAAGAAGCGTGTTGTGAAAGCACGCTGTGTCATCATCTCTGGACTGAATTCCCAGTTTGCTCAATCGACCTGATAAATCTCAGCTGCGCTGCAAACAGAAACCTGAGCACCAACGATGAGGAAATACATAAAAGCCAATAACTGAATAATTCATTTTGAATTCCAGTTTATGACTGCGTCAGCCAAGTTAACTATATGATACATGCACATTGGTCTTTTCTCTTTTTGTGGATATTTTGTCCGTTTTTCTTTGAGGAAAGATTACGGACTTCACAAAAAGTGGATTTTGCCACACTGTCCACTCTCTGCCTCGTCTCTGTGTTTGCGCAAACCCAAATGTCAGTCTCACAGATTGTGTCTAAAACCCGTCTGTTTGGTATCGACTGATCGGGCTGTATATGTGCCTGTAGCAAGAAGAGATACTGCGATACGCAAACACAAAAGACTGAATGGGAGGCAACAGCGGCAGCACTGACAGCTAGTGTCAGTGTTTGTACTGCATCCTGCTGCCTGCAGTCAGCGGGCAGGGCATGTTCAAGGCAGCAGGGAGGTGCTGTCAGGTGGCTGACGGGCTGCAGGACAGGAGCTGATGGTTTGACAGCTCTGACAGGAGGCGCTACAACAATCACACAATTAAACCCCACTGTGGTCACTTTCTGAGGACGCTTTGTGTTCACAAAGTAAAGGACCTGATCACCTACACTGGGTTTCACTGAGGCTGAGGAATGAGTCGGCTTTAACAGCATCCATAAAAGTTAACACCTGGACATGCCGACTGGGTGTGTTCCACTTCACGATGAATGCACTTTAAGAAGCAGCCATAATTTTCTGCTTGAATGATAATCTGATACATATCGTTACCCTCTTACACAAAGTGTGGCGGCACCATCCACTACCTCCAACTTCATTTAGTTCAGTCTTTAAGTGTCTGAATGTATTTCACGTTAGCTGCAGGAACTTTCCAAATGGTGAAACATCTCCGTGTGATAGTTTATGGATTCAGTCGGTCTGTCACAGATCCATTAAAATCATTCTAACTTGATGATTTTTTTTAATCTGGTTTGGTTTGAGATTTTCACAAACACAACTGTCGTCCCTTTGAACCAGAATCCTGGAAACACCCACGTAGTCCTGCCAGGCAGGCAAATAGTGGAAGAAGTGGATAGAATTTTATCTTTGCTGCTAGCAGCACTGACTAATTGCATTTAAAATAATCAACTGTAGTGCCGTGCCAATAAAACATGTTGGAATATCTCATGCTAGTCACGGGGAGTGTCCGTACATGTGTGTGTTTGTGCGCACCGCTGCTTCTGGCCTCTTCTCTTCTTGTAGGGATAATAAATAGAAAGTGGGAGGTCTCTTTGGCAAGGCTGCACGTTACTTTGCATAGGGCTGTGTGCCCAGCCCTGCAGCTCTGCTGTAACCGCCATGGAAAAACACCTGGATTATATAAGGATAAAATCCCCCGCTGCTTTCTGGCCCTGTATCCCGACCGAACACATCCCTATATCCTCACAGGACACGTTGCTTTCGATTCCTGCAGATCTCATGTGCAGTCTCCTGAGGTACAGAACAGTCACTCCCAATCAAACAGTCTCTGCATGGTGCTGTTTGCAGCTTTTGCTCATCAGAGTTCTGTGAGGTTATGATCCCTGCAGAGAGATCAGTGATTCACAAGAAAAGAATGCTAGCCTAAAGATTGAAAGTGATCATCAGGAGGCAATCAGGTCATGTGATTAGAGGGCAGCTCTACGTCAAAGAGGGGTGGGGGGATTGTTTGGGGGGGGGTTCATGGAAACTGTTGTTGAAACCTTGCAAAATGTTCTTCAACATGAAACCAAAACAGCTGCTGCCAGAGCACCGCTCTACTTTACTTTTATTTATTTTCTTATACATTTTTAACTCCCAAACGTCTCACAAAGCGCAGGTTTCAAAGTGTCAGCACATAATGCCAAGCAGTCGTTGCTCCCCACTGTGAGAGTCTCCTGTTTATTTAGTGACTAACGATGCCGTGAGGGCTTCTTTGGAAACACTGTTTAGCAAAGTAAACCTACCCTGAAAACACACAGTGAAAGTACAGCTTTAAGGAACGATCCTGCAGGGTTTTTCTTAGGTTTTTCACAGGTTTTGCTTTTTTTAAACCACACATTGATTTACAGGAAATGACTTACCTTGCAGGTAAATGCACACAGACATTTTCATTTGTTTCAGATTTTACTTGAAGACTGCTTTTTTTTAACCCTGCTCGTTATAAATGTGGCAGCTTGTGCTTCAAACATCTTTTAGCTGAGTGTTCAACAAGTGTTCTTTGCTTATCTGTCATGGTGTCCTCACCCCAGTAGGAGGCAGTGTCTTGGTGCTGTGAAGCTCCAGGCTCCTCTTCCTCCTCAGCAGCTCTTTGACAGGATCTCTGACTCGCACACCTTGGTATGGCCTGGACCTGCCCACGGCTGATGGCTGTGCTGAGGAGGTCAGACACACAGCAATGAACAGATACACACGACCTCATTTCCTTTTCAAGTTGCTTTAAATCAGCCCACATGATGCACACGATGGGTTCACACAGTTCATGAACGGAGGAAGCAGACGCGCTCAGGTGCCATGACTGTAAGCTGACACTGAGACACTAAAGACACACGGAAAGTGAACGCCAAACCTGTCAGATGTATTCTCTTTAAGCCTTTTGAGTGTCAGCATCAGCTGATATAAGCCTTTACAACCAATATTCTCAGTGAATGTTCACGAGTGTCTAAGGTCACGGGCTGCAGGCACTTCAATCTGACCTGATGTTGAACTGTCCAGTAAAATAATAGCTCAAAATGTTTGCTACTAAGGTTGTTAAACTCATGCTTCTGGTTTGGAAGAAATCAACAGGTCTGTTATGACGTGATCTGTTTAGCCTGCAGTGCAGTGCTTCCTCGTGTCAAACACAGACAAATGCAATGATGGCGTCCTCCTTGGGTTGGGTCGGGCCTGATGAGCACATCTTTGATTGGTCTGTATCGTGGCTGAAAGTGTGCTGCTGGAAAGCAGGCTAAGCATCCGTGAATGACACTTTGTGAAGAAGAACTTTTGTTTTTCCAGCTTCACTCTGTGACCACACGTCCACTCTCACCTCTCTGCTGTCTTCACCCTGCTCTCTCCCTCTCTGTCCTCCTCTCTCGGCCTTTACAAACTGATCCATGTCATATTTAAACTGAGTACAGACTGCTGCTGGACGCACACAGGTAGCATCACGTTGGCTCGCTGTCACCTGGATCAAGCCCAGTTTGACCTGAACAGGAATTTTTTAACAAACTAAAATAATAACGCACACGTCAGCTCCTTGGCTGGAAACTGGCGATATCCCAGCAGACCAGTGGATCAAGGTTAAGCTGGGTTTGTTCCTGATATGAATCACATTGTTGCATCAAGAAGTAAAATAAAACCAAATAAAACATGTGGAGCTACCAGCTGTGCTGAGCCCCTGTCTGTAAGGGAGCAGTCAAAGCTTTATTACATGGTTATATGCTATGATAACCATCAATGTGCAGCTTACAGTAACTTTGTAACAATACAATAAAACCTGTGTGAAAAAAACAAACAAAAATGGGCATTTCATCATGTATGAGTAAAACATCTACATCACTTTATAATTCTTATAATTAATTTGACAAAACAAAAAGAACTCTGACTAGTCTTAAATCATTACTCTGTGTTTCACATGTAGCTCAAATTATTTCATTAACATTTTTTGGCTGAGTGCCGTACTTCACTGATAAGCCTGAAGGCTCCATCCTCAACAGAGACACACTGACAGTGACAGAGTAAACGCCTTGTGGGAACATTCAATGTCTGGAACTGGCAGATTCTTGCAAGTATAAGCATGAGAAAAAAATCCAGCCTAACAGCAAAGTCGCATTCGTATAAACTCTAATCAGCACAAGTGCAGACAATGGCATCAGTCATTACCGCCCCGAGCTACAAAATCACAGATTACAGAGATGTGCTCCAAAGGTAAGCGTGACCATAAAACAATGACACCACGGTCATTTGTGCATCGTAACACACTGTAAAGTGGCTACACTGATCATGATGCTAGGTTAACAGGTTAAAAGGAGGACATGTACAAATTTAAAACCAGAATAAAGAGCCGGCAGCCTCCATACAAACTAACAATGCTGAGCACACTCCGTTTATTTGGTCCAGCAGCTACAAAGACAGAGTTGTTACTGTGTGGCTGCAGATTTAAAACCCCTTATTCCAAATACAAAGGCTGCTAGCATGCGCTGCATAGAGCACTTGTTAAGATCTTTACTGTGAACTTTAGCCTCTTTAGATGCCACAGGTAAGCACAACAGTCCATGTGACTGTAACTATGACAAAAATTATAACCACCTGATTCAGAGCGCCCTGGTCCTGTGGTCATTTCTGATGACTCGCAGAGTTAAAGGCACATTTTTTATTATTTTAATAGAACTTCCTCATAAATACAGAAATAATAAGTCTAAAAAGACTTTGATTGAACATGATCTATAACAACAGTTGTGACATTCACACGTGGGCTTTTGGTTTTAACAAACACACGTCTGAGTTAACGTATCGATTAAATGCCTCCATGTTTGGTTTTGTATAACACACGTCCTATATGAGCCACTGTTGTTGGAATTGCACAGACGTGTGTCGGCAGCTGCCAGAAAATGTCTTTGACACTGCTGACCTGATGCCATACACATTTACAGTCTTTAATGACGTCCCTCTTAGATTCTACACGCTTGAAATATTTTTTATAAAAGAAATACGAAGTTTAATTAAAATGTGTTGATATGATCGCTGGGGTTACAAACACACACTAAAAACAGGAAATTTGCAATCTCCTGGGGAGATTCCATCAATTGTTTCATAATGAAACAGACTGAGACTCACGGTGGAGACTGTCTCAGATGGACTGGTGCACAGCTAGGTCAGTTCAAATGAAAAGGCTCATTCCCACAGACTGTAATGTTGATGCTGCGCCAAGACATTGTGCCATAATGAGCTTCAAGTTCTCATGTGTGCAGGTTTCTCGTTATAACATGTTGAGTCTTATCATCCCCTTCCCCACCCTAATACTGTGGCAGAAGATGAACCAGACCCAGCTGGATGTTTCTGTTATGCCTGCATATCCTCTGTTACACTGCAAACATGGTGAGTCCGTTTACTTAGCTGGGCTTCACAACTAAGTGACTGTAGTAACTAAAAGTTCACTTTAACAAGCAGCTCGTAGCTCAGGTACTACGAGAACAGCTGAACATAAACTGCCTCCCTGTCCTCAGACGTCAGCACGCTGAGCCCATTGTGCTGCATGGACATCATTCAAAAATAGATTTAGTTGGAATTAGTTGGTTTCAGTTATGAAATTCTGCAGATTAGCAGAAATCCCCCAAATTAGTAAGGCTGTATCAAGTCTTATCATTTGTGATTATCCAGTTAAGAAAGCAAATAGAGGTCAACAGATTGTGCTATGTGGAATTTGTCTCCACGCCAAGAACAGGGCATGATCGGGGGGGGGGGGGGGGGGGGGGGGGTACAAGCACTTCCTCCTTTACCGAAATTCCTCAATCAGAAATTTCTGTGAAGAACCATTCAAAGTCTGCCATCGCAAACGGACACTTTGATCATGTTTTTCCCTGTTTCTTTTCCTCCACACTGATCACTGAGAACACTGATAAAGGGAATTCTCAGAATTTCCCTCCAGTTACCGGCACATTTTTTTAACCTTGAGCCCAGAGTTTTGGTTCCTATCACTCACACTGACAGAGGATGGAGACCTCGGGTCCTGACATGTCTGTCCTCTACTCAACCCCTGTCACGAGGCTGAAGGTATCCTGACAGTACGCTGCACAGCTTCCTCTCTGAAGCTGATAGATTTACCTCTATAGGTCAGACAGGCCACGTTTTCTTCTCAGAACAAACAGAACACTGTGACAGTCTGCCATGTACAGACACGTCTGTGGTGCTTAACAATAAAAGGCACTGGGGGCACAAATGGCCACTGCACTGAGCCCAGCCCCTCTTCATTGCGTGTGTGCGTGTTTGTGTGTGTGTATGTGTGTCCATGTGCATTTTACAGTAATGGTGGCAGATTTATTTAACAGTTTGTGCACTTGGGTCTAAATACAGGCTCCTCGACTCCACACAAACTCAGCCACATAACAGCACAAGACTTTATATAAACCATTTACAACATGGGAAAAAATAAGTCATTTTATTTAAGTATAAAGAAGTTGTATAATTAAAGTAACTGTGATATACCGTCCCATTTGTGTATTACTGGATTACTGCTGTTGATGCACTGGGTGTTTCTTCTTCACTCACTGTGTGTTTATACACCTGCATTGAATCATTGTTATTAATCTGTGTCTCTCTTCCACAGCATGTCTTTATCCTGTCTTTCTTCTCTCACCCCAACCAATCACAGCAGATGGCCCCGCCCCTCCCTGAGCCTGGTTCTGCCGGAGGTTTCTTCCTGTTAAAAGGGAGTTTTTCCTTGCCACTGTCGCCAAAGTGCTTTCTCACAGGGGGTCTTTTACGTAAAATTCATTCTGTGCCAAGATGCTTTAGGGTATCTTGTAAAAATCACCCACTGCCACGAACATGTCAGTAGAATACAAATCAGAGTTTGTTAGGTATAGAAGTCACTTTGGTAACCCTGCAATTCTGCTTTACATACTATTCGCTGGTGAAATTGCTAATGTGCTAAACAATTCAATGTTAAAAGGTGAATTTCTAGTTAAACTCTCGTTTTTAAAAAGATGGCATTATATCACCTGCAACCACTTTTCTAATTAAGTCAGTGATCAAAAGGTGCTCCGTCCCCTACACCAGCACATTTCCACCATCATACTTCATACTTGGTTGTCCTCTTCTGTCACACCAACCCACTCCGTGTCCTCCTTCACTACATCCATGAACCTCCTCTGACCTCTTTTCCTCCTGCCTGGCAGCTCCATCTTTAGTATCTTTTATCCAAAATATCCACTATCCCCTCTCTCCACATGTCCACACCGCCTCCGTCTTGCCTGTTTGACTTTGTTTCCAAAGTGTTTAACCTGAGCCGCCCCTCTGATATTCTGAACTGTCTTGTCCATCCTGCTCACTCCCAGTGACACTCTTACAAAATCTTCAGCTCTCCTGTCTTTCTGTCTGTGCCACGGTCTCCAAACCATACATCACAGCAGGTCCATGTCGTAAACCTTCCCTTTCATTCTGGCTGCTATTCCACACTCACAAATCAGCCCTGACACTCATCTCCACGCACTCCATCCTCCCTGCTCCCTCTTCTTCACCTCTCTTGTGCACTCTCCATTACTTTGGATGGTTGACCCAAGGTATTTAGACTCATCCATCTTCACTATCTACTCCTTCCCTCTCATTCACACACATGTATTCTGTCTCGCATGTGCTGGCTGTCATTCCTCTTCTTTCCCGAGCATATCTCCACCTCTCCAGGTCCCTTTCCACCTGCTTCCCACCCTCGCGTCTCACGTCATCAACACTCTCAAAGGTTGGACCTCAAATAAAGGTCCAACCTTTGTCTGGAACAACTGCCTTTCCACTTTTCATCCTCTGTTTGCCTCTCTCTCGCTGTCTTTATTCATCACTCTCTTAGTACATTTCCATATCTATGCTGACTCGAAGCTGCTGCACATCCTTTCTAGCTTCATTTCTTAGCCATTCTTCATACTTGGTGCTATTAAAAAGCTGTACCAGACACATGTACCTGTGATTCATCTGCACAGAGCTTTAAAATATCCCCCTCTTCATGTTACAGTTTTTCTTGCCCTGCTTAAAGAAATCACTCAGTTTTCATCACGACTATCTCAGCAGAGCAGAGCTGGAAATGTGTTAACCTTTCCTTATTGGAGTGACAAATTCCACACAGCCTTTTGCAAAACACTTTACACAGATGTGATTGAAGCAGAATGTGTCACTCTGACCACGAGTGCCTCTGTTCAGGCCTGACGGTCAACTCAATCAAGAAAAACTGTAAAATCTGTCCGTTTTAGTTCACAGCTACAACCTCCGCTTTGATATTTTTTATTTTAACGTTAGCACACAGGGTGAGTATAATGTGCTGTTTAATTTGCTTTTTTTAACTGAAATTTACATTTTAAACAGAAACTTTCAGAACTCTAGATTTCACTCTGAGCAAAGGATTTCATCACTTTGCTGATCAAACTCTGCGAGAGAAGGATGTCAGTAACACAAAGTAAATCATCATTGCTTTAAGTGACACTTACTGAAGATTCTGTGACTGTTAGTTATTGTGTTTTCTTGGTATAGAATTGGATTGAACATTTATTACCAGCCTTGTTATGCACTCATGTGGACTCTCACAGATGAATCCATGAAGAAAGGACTGATGCGGTTTGGCCCAGACCAACTGTATCATTTGGGAAAGGGGGAATTCCCCTCAGCTGATTTATTGCCAGAGGCATTCCCCAGTGGACAGTCCTGCACTGGGTTGTGCAGTTTGTTCCTTATGTCAACAAGATTAAAATGTATGTTTTTCACACGATTTTGTGACATGAATTGTCTAATAGTTGGATAAAGACTGCATGACTTTCCCTTTTTTGGGCTGAACAAGGGTTAATGGCCTGATCTGCAGATCATGGATTGAGCAACTGCAGAATGCTGTACCAAAGCGAGGGAAGAAATGAGAAACAGATCTGTTGTTGCGGGAGGTTGGTGAGTGACGTTGTAACACAGCCAAGAGAAACAGAGGAGCTGTATGAACAAGAGTGAGGTGTGGTCGCTAACATGGGAGTTCTTTTCTACCTTTAGTTACATAAAAGTCATAATTCAAATGGAAGAGTTTTCTACAAAGATTAACTGGTAACACAGGAAATGAGTGTAACAAGTTCAAATTAATTGCTGTATCTCTCAACTGAAGCACGGTTGAGTGGATGATGTTGTCTTTTACTACTATCTGTTTTAGACAATCACACATGAATGCA
>NC_086239.1:582500-715000 GCF_036321145.2 Pelmatolapia mariae | reverse complement strand
CTACATACCTGCCCCTCCCAGATATTTGCTTTCCCTGGAAAACAGCATCACTGCTCAAAAACAAACACCTTCAGGCTCTCGCTTCCCTGTAAACTGCAGCATTTTGCCAAGATTGTCATTTGGCTGTCTCAAAGTGACCTTGAAATCATACACACAAACAAACATGACAGCGGGAATTTGATTTCTTTATTTATTTAGTGAGCGAGATGAAACCGTTCAGCTTCCCGTCTCATCTGCTCCTGCTGCTCTGTGAACAGCTACAAGTGGCTGAATCAACAGCATTATGATACTGCTGCTGAAGTAGAACAGAGTGACAGTGAAGTGTACTTGTTTGACATGAACTGTGCTTCACATGTTAAAGTAAATGGATTGTTTACTTCATTTCCATACATAGTGCATGGATAGCTGTTCCAGGCAGGTGTGAGTTAAATGTATAAAACAGAAAAGAAAACCTCTGTGACCTCAGACTGTGTTCAGAGCACAGTTGTGATGCAGCAGGCAGTTACGGTGTTTACAGTCATTTCATTGTGGTTAACTTCCTCTTTTGGAGTTTAGTCACTGCTTATACTGCGAGCATTTAAAACTGAATCAGAGTACAAACTCAGAATCACATTTATTTGTATTACATTTATATTCTGTTGTAAATATTACATATATTTTGTCACCTTCAAAGGTCACAGATATTATATAAATGATATAGATTTCAACATGCTTTTCTTTTTAAAGCACCAAAATCTCTGACTGGCTTCATGTTTTTCAGAACTCAGACAGAACAGGAAGTATATTGCATTATATACTCGTTCTGTGGTTATTTTCATACTTTGAAAGCTTTGAGCCTGACACAAGGGAGTTTTCTTTTTAAAAATCTCTTTATCAGAAATCATTTTAATTGTAAGGCATGCTTTTGTCTATTAAATGGCCTAAAATAGCAGAAAAATATAGTTTTTTCTTGTTTACATGGATATATCCTGCTTATTCACAGTCAAATTCTCATTCCACACCAGGAAACACATGTTTGAATATTTTATTTTAAAGTTTACTGAACAATGGTCAAAATATTTCATTAGAAAAAAACACACGTTTGTATGCATACATAACAAAGAAATACTTACTCAGCCATAATTTATTAATTCACCATCTAATGCAACTAAAGGCTAAAAACTACAGTATTTGTTTCTGAATTGAAGTAGAATACAAAGAAAAAGTACAAAAAGAAAGTATTGCATTACACTACACTATTGTGTTGCTGCATAAAGGTGTGCAGTCAGCTGCAAAAATCTGGAGGCTAAATACAGTGCTATGCATGACCCTGAAACCGGTCTGAGTTAGTCTATCTAGCAGCACAAATGGGAAACACCTGCATGTACTTCACAGTTCACTGAATAGCAACACGCTGCAAAAAAAACCTGTTTTTATTTTAGTAGCAGTCAGTGCCATCTGCTTCGTCCGTAATAGTTCAAACTAAGAAGTGTCTATTTATGCAGTTCTATGTAATCCTGTCTTACTTTTCTGTTTCTACTCACAGTCAGCGACAATAAGAAAGAAAACTGGAAGTCATGCATTTCAGCACCATGATGCTGTTTCCACAGATGTAAACAACACATTTACATCCTACTTACTGTTTTTTCCTGGAAATGAAAATGTGTAGAATTTTACTTAGTAAACTAAACACCAAGCTCCAACTAAAATTCATACAAATCAAATTAATAATAATACAAAGACAGAAAAGACAGAGACTCACATTCTGAAACTACACATGTGTCATGGCAGGTCCAACAAGTCCATTGTTCTCATTATTCTGTGTTGTTGGATCCTGTATGTGTGCAGTGTATGATGCAAAGTGTAGTTTAATGAGAACAGCTGATGCAAAGAGGTTTGAGGATGACAGAGGGGATAGTGTGGCTTTGTGACTGTTTATAAAGACTTATTGACTGTGGACAGTGGTGTGGACTCAGACAGCACGACTAACTGGCCTCAAAGACTGTGTGAAACCAAAGGTGTGTGTGGGGGGGGAGGTGGGGGGTTATGACTGAAACATGAAAGATGAAAAGAGTGAGCAGTGAGCAAAACAGAGAAAATCAGCCACCTGTTCATGAACAGTTATTTGTCTTTGTCTCATTTGTCAGTTCAGCCCATGGGCTGTTTCCCATCACTGATGCTATCTCTGCTCTGTCATTACTCTTTAAAGACTTTGCTAATAAGCCTGTTCCCAAAAATGTTGTGTAATATGAATGCAAAAACATACTGCAAAATGATATCTGCAAATTATTATTAATTATTGGCAATCACAACATTTCACAGAGTGAAAATAAATCAATGCGATACAACAAGGAGCTGGAATCTAAAATGGACGCAGCGTAGAGATTTTCTGTCCTTATTGTAACAGAGACAGATTTTCACCATCTTAGATTTTAAAAATATCATTGCCAGAATATCACATTAGGCTCATTTCTAAATGAGGAAATAAGTAGAACAAGGCATTGATGAAGAGCCTTTTATAAGAATAAAGGAAATGATGAGGTGTTACTTAAGTAACTATGACTGCTCTGCTCTGTGTTCCAACATTTTCTTTGTGCATCTTTTTTCAAACTGAAGCCTGGACCAAGGCCTGGTATAAATTCAAATAAGGATTATTCTTACTAGTATTATCGTTATTGAACTCTAGTAGTGTTCAGTAATTCCAGCCCAAGAAGACAAATATTGAGCCCACAGTGAGCATACAGTCTGGTGAAATAAATCAATGGTTTTACAGGAGTCTGTGTGCACCCCTACTTCTTCCTAGGAATTAGTAGGGAAAGTAGCCAGATGCTGAGCACAGTGGCAGTTTGAACATGATGGCACAATCTTCTAGGAGTGGACATCTTAAATGTTAAATGTTAGCGTTCATGGTGGTACAGCTTTTTTATCAGACTGATATCTTTATTTCAAGATTTCAAAATCTTACATTTTAGCCAATATTTCTTTTCTTTCAGGCATGCAAAATATGAAGAGATTTCCCCTGCTATGTCTGGTTACTGATATGACGGTACATGTTAAAAATGAATTTGTTTTAGAGTCACATAAGGATGACTCACTGATGACTTGTTCATTGTTGTGTGTGTGAGTTGCCAACAGGGAGGTTGCACAGTGTCGTGTGCTGGAAAACTACAGAACACATCATCAACACAACACGAAAAATGAGCTCTGTGGGGAATTAGTGTTTACATACAGGTTTAAAAAGCTCCTTTCAGCAAGATGCCACCACAAGAGGTAACACTGCATGTTTGAGTTGACAGGCTTTTTCAGCAACAGAGGCCCACTGGGTTCTTAGTTAGGAGATGGCAATGGAGAAGCTCGGGTGGCATGGCTGGAGGCCCACGTCAGCCGAGGGTTGACTAATGAAAACCACCAAACTTAAACGACGATCAAAATATTAGATAACATGAGTTCAAAAGTTCAAAACACTGGGTAAAAAGCCCTGGATCATGACATGCTTGATTGTTTACTACTGCAGTTAATAGCATTTATGAGTTGAAGGAACTTGGACTCATGATCTCATGCTCCTCTAAAATCCTATCTACGCCCTCTGTGATCTCAGAGCTGCCAAATCCTTTAAACTGCTGTGACCTGGCTCTCTGACCTCTCACGGCCCCAGCGGGTCTCCCTGAGCGCTCAGTTTTTTTCCTGTGTGTGTTTAAAATTGCTATAAGTGTGCAGTAAAGTCAAAGTATGGTAGATAGTACTGTGGTATTAGCATTAGCAATATAAACAGATTCCAGATAAGGTTAAAAAAAAGAGCTGTGGGTCGGTGGGTGTGTGGAATGGTTTTGTGTGCATGTGTGGTGTTCCTGCTCTTCTTAACCTGTGTGTACATGCCAAGCCTTAAAGGGTCTGAAACATGCCTCAACCTGCAGAGCAAACATCTTTCACTGGGGTCTATGGCTTCACTTTCACCTTTCATTCACTACCTCACTCTGTCACGGACACATAGCATATACACATGCACGCGTGTGTGCAGAACAGGACAGTGTTATCTGTGCAGGGGATTTGAAATCCTGCAACAAACATGCCGCTTCAGGGGAAAAGCCGCAGTGCTCCTGTCTCATTAATGCTTAAGCAGCTCGAGAAGGTGAAAGAATATCCACCAGCATATCAAAAGTTCATAAGGTCACAGCTGCATGAGAGGAGGGAACAGCGAATGTTGTCACTCGATGCCCCCCAAAGGCTGCTGAAGAAAAACATGAAGCACAAGTGGAAAGTCCCATGCTAGGTTAATATTTGCCTACTGAGTAATGACAGGCCTGAATTCCAGTGAAATAATAAAAATGATTTCAGTAACTTTTGATAGTTGAGCCTTTGAATTATTCATGAATAGTTTTCCTCATCGTGAGCTGATATGCATGAGCAGCACAAACCAGACTCAGATTCTGCTTTAAGCAGACAGCTCTGATAGGGGAGTTCCCAATAACACAAATAGCTTGTTTACATGAACAAAGCTGCTTTGCCACTACAGCCAAACACTGATTATTACCTGAGCAGGTGTGTACAGGTCTGCTTAATACATATATATATTAGTTCTGTCAATAGATTTTTAAAAATTAACTAATTAATCTCACAATTTTCTGTAATTAATCGCTATTAATCGCAATTACTTGATCAATAGCCTGGCTGTAATTACACTTTTTCAACTTTATATTTAAACTTGTAACAGACATTTATGCAATATAATGAAATAAATGGCGAATAAACAAAGGATGCATGCTTCAATTCAAAGAGAATTTGAATAGTTTTCTTTTAGCACAGGCTCTCTCCTGTGAAATACAACTTTTTTAAAAACCTCCATACTAATAGCTAAGTATACACTAATATATAATATATATTTGTTCTCAAACAATTACAATTTTTAATGGGATTCATCACAGGGTTACTGGGGATCACGATTAAATATAATTCATTTTTATTCTATATTAATCGCATTTCATTTTGCATGAGCAAACAGACTCGAGAAAAAAGGGAAAATATACGAACTAAACATGTTTATTGAACATCTTGAACATTCATGTTAACAAAAACTCTGTAAACATGTATCCGCTCTCTCTGTCACTCTTGGGGAGGCTTCAAGTCCTTGAAACGAGGAACCAAAGCTTGTAAAGCGCGTGTTCTCAACGATATTAACAGGTTTGTTGCAATCCACTTGGCGTCAGTCAATGGCTGTGTCCCAATTCAGGGTATGCACGCTTGAAGTACGCACACTACGCGTACTACGGACGGTGCGTACTAGAAGTACGGGAAGTGCGGAAGTGAGAGGCTTGTGAAATGGTCTAGCCTTCGTCGCGCTGTTCAGGTTGCCTAGCAACCATGATACTAACCGCGAGAAACGTGTCATACAGCAGTGTGTGACAGAAATGAAGCAGAAAAAATGTTCTGTTGGTCCTTCATTTTTGTCATGACATCACTTTGATTAGTTGAGTATCTGAGGCTGAGACCACGGGACTGTAAAACATGATTGTTGGGCTTCATTTCTGTACTGAACAGTCATTTCAATATTAGTTAGTAAATAACAATCAGCTAATGTTGTTCATGAGACTAAAATCATCTCACTGTGGTAATGTAAATATAATATGGCCAATATTATATGTATTGTCAGATTATTATGGTATATATATATATATATATATATATAGATATATATATAGATATATATATATATATAGATATATATATAGATATATATATATATATATATATATATATATATATATATATATATATATATATATATATATATATATATATATATATATATATTACAGCAGTGAGCTTGAACTCTGGGTCAAAGATTCAAGTTGCAGTTATTTATATGTCCTATCACCTTAAATCTTCACTCAAAGACAAGTATCTCTGACAGTGTATATACAGATGTATTATATATAAGAGACAAATATTGTTCGTCTAATATGTTGGCATTACTAAATTTGGCTCAATGCTTACATATATGTGTAAAAAGAAAATGTACGAGCTGTGAAAACTGTTTCTGATAGAATGAAGAGTAGACTGATATATTAAATATTCCTTTATTGGGTGAGAAAATCAGACCATGTCATAACTGCTTTAAGTCATACAGAATAGATATCAGAGCCTTAAACAGGCTGACTTCTGCTAAATGGGTCAAACTGGGCAGAAAGTAAACAAACACATAACATCCTTATAGAATATGATGTAACACTATAGATCAACTTACCTCAGAATATATAAAGCATATAAACAATTACAGCAATATGATGCAACAAACACAGCAGTGCTACTAATCCAAAATACTCAAAGCTTCATAGAACTGAAACAAACATTTATTTTTAGCTCCATTCTGCTGCTGATACATACTTTAGGTTTCTGAATATTAAACTTGTTGCTGCCTTTCATAGTGTGTAACTTGAAGGCCCTGAGTACTTTCTCCCACACTGAAAACACTGGAATGATAACATTATTTGAACATTACCTAATAAGACTGATTCAGGACAGACAATTAGTTCTGTTAAACTTTCCTAGCAGTCCTTCACAAACAGGGAACAGTCTGTCTATTCTCTCCATCTGTCAGCTGCTGCTGGCTCTTCCTCCTCCTCTTCCTCACACACTGCTGAGTTTGTCCTGGTGGATCATCAGGGGTGCAAAGCCTCACAGATGATGTGCAGCAGTGGGTCCCTCAGTCTGTCCTCACTCTGGACACTTGCAGTTGTCACACATGGAAATCAAATGTGTGATAAGCTGCAGGATTCAAACACAAGTGTAACTTATAAATACATGTTCATACTTTTATTCCACAATCAGAGAGAAAGAAACAGAGAGAGAGTGCAGGACAGACAGACAGGTGACAGTCTCAGGTGTATACACTGCTACAAAACAGCACAAGAGAAGGAGGATTTAGTGTTTGTGTTATTACGAGTGCTAAACAAGAAGAGTTCCCAGATAGAATAGAATAGAATAGAATAGAATAATCCTTTAATTGTCCCACAAGGGGAAATTTGGTTGTAACAGCAGCAAAAAGACACATATACAAACAAACAGTACACAGGACACAGAACAGAAACATACACAATTTTTCTTAAATATTTACATTAAGGACAATGGTTACTATATACAGAGTATTGTACAGTTATTAAATTAAATAAAAATAACTACAGATAAGAGGCAAACCAGGTTGTAGTGCAACTCGGTTAATTAACTTATTGCAGTTACAGTGCTGATGTAAACATCTATGTTTGTTGGGAGCAGTTCTGATTGTACAGTCTGACAGCTGCAGGGAGGAAGGACCTGCGGAAACGCTCCTTCATGCATCTAGGATGCAGCAGTCTGTCACTGAAGGAGCTCTGAAGGAGATGGTACAGTGGACACATGTGTGACTCCTGTGATTAAAGCATCTTTCTTTCAGCTTAACGAGTGAACCGTCAGCTCGTTCAAACACACGTTAAAGTCCGTTTGGCTCGACACCACCGAACAGAGGCAGCAATATAACATAGCTAACATTAACAGTGCAGTGAATCCTGCTTGTGCCGTGATATTCAGGACTGCAAACCGAGCAGCATCACTGACTTTCAGCTTGTTGTGTTTGTGGATATATGACTGACTTTAATTATCCATGAAATCATCACATTCTCTGTACGATTAAGGTCGACTATATATATATATAGGAGTAAATGCTTTAAAACCAAGTGAAAGTACAAACATCGCTAATGTCACATAACTTTGCCGACATGTGGCCAACAGTAATGTTTTAATGTTCTTCATTATTAAACATTCGCACATAAATAAGTGACATAATATTCAGTACTTACTTTTGCCAGTTCACTCTTCGGCCGCTCCCTTCTGCCGTATTTTGCGGCAAAATTATCCACACCCACCGCTGCGCTATGAATTGTGGGATATATGGGACCACGAAGCGTGCACCGGACCACGCTTGATATTTGGGGAAATCGACGGCGCATTTGGAATATGCATTTGAAGTACACTTTGAATTGGGACACAGCCAATATGTCCGAGGTCGACTCACTGCGTCCCCGATGCTCCGTGAGTGGTTTGTCGCAAGCTGGGTGACGCGTTAGCTAAAGTGCTAGCAGCATCCCAGACTAACGTATGCTTCGAGTCCATGTGATATTTTAAGCTGGGAGTGCTTCGGTGAGAAGAAAATTGCGTCTTCCACAATGTGCATGAGACTTTATGTTGGCTGACTTGTCATTTTTTTAATACCCAAATTTCCCGATGGGCCGATGTGCGTTTAGCATCTTCCATATTGAGTTGACTGGTTCAGCTGCCCGTCACTACCAGATCAACTACATTGATTTGCGCATGTGCGAAGGTAACTCTAGCTGGACAAACTGCCCGAAATGCGTTGATGGAAACATTTCATGGCTTTTGAGTCATTCTGCACTCC
Organism: Pelmatolapia mariae; assembly: GCF_036321145.2. Lineage (NCBI taxonomy): Eukaryota > Metazoa > Chordata > Actinopteri > Cichliformes > Cichlidae > Pelmatolapia > Pelmatolapia mariae. The sequence continues at coordinate 706,596 of NC_086239.1, read as the reverse complement.
AGATGCGTTAATAGCGTTAAATGTTTTGTATCGCGTTAGTTGTGATGACAGCTTAATCTTAAGTGTTTTGACAGCACTAACATATATATACATAGTTGACTCAATATCTGTAGTTATGTCCTTAGCCAGCTGACTGAAGCCCAACCTATCCTGTCCCTCCACAGCTCAGTCAACCATAGGGGTTCCATCCACCAATACCAACCTCCACCCAAGCCTCCTAAAAACATCATCATCATTGTCTACTCCACTGTCAGTGAGCCAAATTCAAATTCAATTCAGATTTAGTTTTATAGTGCCAATTCACAACAGCAGTCGCCTCAATAAGTTTTATACTGTAAGGTAACCCACAGTGCTGGAGAAAAACCCCAACAATCAAGTGACGCCCATGAGCAAGCACATTGTGACACTGGGAAGGAATAACTAACAATAACAGGAAGACACCTCGAGTAGAACCAGGTTCAGGGTGAGGCGGCCCTTGGCTGAGGGTGAGGGGACAAGAAGGAAGACAAGAAAAAGAGAGCGCAGACTAACAGAGAGAGAAGACAAAAAATGTAATGACATGATAAACATGTGGGGAGTAAAAAGAGGTGAGGGGGAAGTGCTCAGCGTATCACACAAAGTCCTGGAGCTGTCTGATCCTATATCAGGCTCACCTGATTTAGGGGAAGAACATTTGGGGACTTTGTGTCTTTAAGGCGCTTCTGAAGTTTAACTAATTGATTTGTCTCTGGCATTATAGATAAATAAAGCTGGGTTTTGTCTGCATAGCAATGATAATGTTGCCTCAGGCAAACATTTCAATGATAATGTATTGTTCCCATCACAGAACAAAGTTGAACTCCATGACTAACTATGTGAAGTAATCTGATGGGAACCCTGAACGAGGCCCAGGCCCATGAACTATAACTGTGTCCAGGTCTTTAAGAGAGTGGCTGCACCTCCTCCGTCGTCCACGCTTTGAGGATTCTGACAGTTGGTGTGACTCAGTGGTGTTAATGTTTTAAGCTAAACTAACTAAACCATATTCTGCTGCAGCCAGGCTAAATCAATATTTTGATCAATTATTAAATCCTTTATCACCCAGGACTTAAAGGACAGAGATCCGGTGTTTAGTAGCCCAGATTTACAACATTTGTTTTATTCACTTACATTTTCTTTCTTTGTAATTTTTCATCTTTAAACAGATTTTTTGCTCACATGAACCAGAATGATCCGCCCATGTTTTGCACTATTTTCCTTTGTGAGGTGTTCCACATTGTCTGCCAACCGAACAGCAAAATATTTGTATTAGATATGTGGGACATCTTAGAAGACATCAAGAACCCTCTTCTACTTTCTTCTGCCTCTGGTCTGGATATCTGAAAACAAAAGCACTTGTATGGGGTCTTCCATCTTGCCTAACACCTCAGCCTGTCACTTCAGTGTACCGTCAGTGCAAATATTGGCCTTAAGCTTCATAGATAATCATAAGATCCATAGAATTAACAGGACCAAAGAGAAAACATAAAGCGTTTCTTGCAATGTCATATCTCAAAGCCATCAAGATGTCTCTTAATATGACATCCATATTCAGGAAGTTATGGAACTTCCCTTTTCAGTTTCTGACTAGGAACATGTGCAGTTGTACCAGGTGTTTTTACAGTTTATCTTAGTTAAACATCAGCTTCCCTGAGAACTGCCCCATCCTCTTACTCGCTGGCATGGATGGGGCAGACAAACAGGTTGTCATCACACTGCATGGACTTGTCCCACTATGTTATTATTAAAGAGGAAAATGGAGGATGGGGGTGTGGAGTAGCTTGATTGATGCTGTGGGGTACTTAGCTTCAATATAAAAAGTGTATGACTTGCAGGTGAGGTCAGGTCATGTGAGGAAGAAGCACAACTTTAAGTTGAAAAAGAAGTTCAAAAACAGTTATTAAGAAATGTGTCAGGTTGTAACGAGCTCTGTGCTTTTTCTTAGAAAGACTGATTGTTGACTCATAATTACTGAGTGGTTTGTGCTATATCCGTTCATTTTGAGTGAGAAGTTCAATTGTTCCAAAATGCTGTGTTGACCCAAAATATGACCTCTTCTCACTTCTTTTAATAACTAAACATAAAAGGGAAAAGTCATGTAGTAAGACTTTATGAACTCTCGTTTGCACTGTGTCACATTTAGATTAGTTGCTCATCTCATACATTCATATTTTCTCTTCAATCTAAAGAGATTATTCAATGTACCTCCTGTCCTTATTGAGGCTTTCTGTGACTGATGTCAAATTAATAATCCCAAAAGACAATGTTGCAGTCACAGTAGGTTGACTAAACTAAAGCATGAACCTCTTGGACATTTTCATTTAATTGGTGAAAGCAGGGGAAGCAGACAGTTAAAGGCAGCTGCAGCATCTTTTGGGATACCTGTCAATCAAACTTTGAGCCTTCATAAAATCTGAATAGTTTTTTTTTTTAATTTAAGTAATGTCCCCTCACCCTTCCAACTGCTGGTTATGAAGGAGTGAAATAGCAACGCCTTTCTTCTATTATTAACACGGTGTCGGTGTTTTCCCCCACAGGTTTTTCCCTATTTCCTTGAACTTTGAACGTGACTTTTGCCTTGGGTGGTGTTATTTGTAAAAGAGCAGTTCCACATTCGATGTTTAGAACTTGTGTAACATCTTGGGAAACTACAATCTCGGAAGTGAATAATGAGAAAATCATTTTCCTTTTAATTTATGCTTTAAGCACAAAAAAGCAGCGATCTACAAGTCTGTTCAGTCTCACACAAGAAAGGTGTCGCAAACTGACCGAGAGGTGAAAGCAATACTTTAAGCTGCAAGCAAAGTGCTCTCAGGCTGCACTGAAACTCATTTAATGAACACTACCTGCACCTTCACACAAGTGGCAACTTGCACAGTTTCTACAGTAGGAACCAAAGAAAAACGTGACTTAATGCTCTGCACACACAGAGACACACAGACTGTCCTGCAGGTCATATTATACGAGGGTATAATGGCACACACAATGGTTCTTTTATTACTCAAGCATGTTACCACATTTGTTTGACTGATATCAGTTGAAACTTGTTGTTCTTTGTGTGGCTCTTTGAAGGCAAAGCCACCATTTAACAATGAAGCCTTTTATCAGGTTCACATGTAGCAAGTAAACCATACGTTTATCAATGCAAAGACATCATCAGCAGTTGTTAGGAGAGAGAACTCAAAGTGATATAGAACAGAGAGAAGGATATCAGCATAGCATACAAAGCTTGACAACAAAATATGCAGTCAAAGGTTTGCAGCTCACAAAGGCTCTTTATTCTAATCCACTGCTGCCACCTGTTGGTAAGTCCTCACACATACACGTTCTATGAACAGGGACCATGCAGTGAGTAACAGGAACACTAGATGACTGCAGACGACTAGGTTTTCAAAACACTATATACTATCGTTTTAAGGTTAGGCTTCATGAGAAGATGATGCAAGAGAGGCTGAAGGTTCAATGGAAGCAGGCAGTAAAGACATCATGTCATGGTGGCAGTCCACATGCTGCTGCAGTCAAGCAATGCTCAGATAGAGTAAAGGCTCCAATGTGTGTGTGTGTGTGTGTGTGTGTGTGTGTGTGTGTGTGTGTGTGTGTGTGTGTGGGGGCGGGTGCTCAAAATTAACCATTCATCAACAATCTAATAGGGAATCACATCATACTATATCACTGTCAGCAGGTGGAGACAATGCAAAGCGCGCATGTTTTAATTGATCAGAATCAGAATCGTGTTTATTGGCCAAGTATATGTGCAGACAAATACAAGGAATTTGGTTCCGGTAGATGGTGGCTCTCAAGCACAGCAATGTAAACAGTGTTGGGGAGTAACGGAATACATGTACTGCCGTTACATATTTAAAATACAAAATATGAGTAACTGTATTCCGTTACAGTTACAGTTTAAAAAGGTGGTATTCAGAATACAGTTACTTTGGTGAAATAAATGGATTACACGGCGGTACTTTCCTGTTTCATATTGTGGCGGGTCAGGACTGTTTGGGTTTGTTTGACAGCTACGCTCTGTTGTTCCAGGCGGCAGCGTTACGGTTGCCATGGTTACAGGGTGACGCTCTCTCTCTCTGCTTGTTTCCTGGGTGAGAGAGCGCTTTTTTGTTGTTGTTGTTGTGCTAAGCTAAAAGGCAGAATGCTACAGGCATGGCCCTAAAGAATGTAGCCTCATGGGCAGTGTAGTCCGTGCTGCAGGGAGAATGGACTACCATACCCGTGATGTGTTTGTGAGCGAGGGAGGGAGAAAAAGGAAAAGTCCGAGCTGTCACCGAGCAGAAACGGGAGCTGGAAGCATGTAAATATAATAATAACCACTGCAGCCAAAAAGAGTGCCTGAGGAGCCCATTTGTAAGTAAGATATTAAGACTCGACTGTACACTGTGTTCGTGTTTTCCTCCGAAACAATAAGTTCCGTTGGAGCAGCCTTTCAACGCCTCTCTCTGTCTCTCGCTAGCAAAGTTGACCCAGACAACAAAGTAAAGCTATTTTTCGGCTACGAGCCCGACACGAACCCGACGTATTAGCCAGAGGTCCCTTTACTACGGTTCGGAGCCGCGGACCTTCAGTAACAGTAATAAATCACAGCAATAGTACATTCATGTAATTGTAAACAGCATGATAATATATTAAGTAATCCAAAGTATTCAGAATACGTTACTCTCATTGAGTAACGTAACGGAATACGTTACAGAATACATTTTGGGGCATGTAATCTGTAATCTGTAGTGGAATACATTTTAAAAGTAACCTTCCCAACACTGAATGTAAAACACACACACACACACACACACGTGTCTATATATACATTACACATGCACACACATACATACACAAAGCTGTGTAAACTAACTATAAATAACTAATCTAAACTTATATACATAAAATACAGAAATGAGATGAGGTGGAATGAATACTACAGAATGTACATAAGGTGCAGTTGCAGTCTGGCAGTGGGAGCAGTGTGACAGGTCAACTGTTTAGGAGGGAGATGGCGAGGGGAAAGAAACAGTTCCTGTGTCGGGTGGTCCTGATCTGCAGGCTTCTGTACCGTCTGCCAGAGGGCAGCAGGTCAAGAAGTCTGTGTCCAGGGTGTGAGGGGTCTGTCATGATTTTCCCTGCCCGTTTCCTGGTTCTTGAGAGGTACAGATCCTGGATGGAGGGCAGGGGGGCGCCGATGATCCTTTCTGCTGCCCGTACAGTCCGCTGCAGTCTGCTCCTGTCCTGTTTAGTGGCTGCACCATACCAGACTGTGATGGAGGAGCACAGGACAGACTCAGTGACTGCAGTGTAGAACTGGATCAGCAGCTCCTGTGGAAGACTGTACTTCCCCAGTTGTCTCAGGAAGTACATCCTCTGCTGGGTCTTTTTGAGGATGGAGTTGATGTTGGTCTCCCACTTCAGGTCCTGGGAGATGGTGGTACCCAGGAACTTGAAGATCTTCACAGTGGACACAGGACTGTCTGATATGGTAAGGGGGAGTAGTGTTGGGGGATGTCTCCTGAAGTCCGCTGTCATCTCTACAGTCTTAAGCGTGTTCAGCTCCAGATTGTGCTGACTGCACCAGAGTACCAGCCGCTCAACTTCCTGCCGGTATGCAGACTCATCACCATCCTGAATGAGGCCAATGACGGTGGTGTCATCTGCAAACTTTAGGAGTTTAACAGCCGAGTTCTTGGAGGTGCAGTCATTAGCGTAGAGGGAGAACAGTAGTGGTGAGAGGACACATCCTTGAGGGGCACCAATACTGAGGGACCGAGTTTCAGAGGTGATCTCCCCCAGCCTCACTTGTTGCTTTCTGTCTGTCAGGAAGCTGGTGATGGGTGCAATGTTGCTGCTGAGGGGTTACTGCTGCTCCTGCTGGAGGGCGGGGCTGTTCTGATCTGAAAACAAGTCCATAGGAGAGATGGTAGCTGATTAAACAAGTGTTATCAGATTATAATAAAATGCAAAGATTGGTGACAGCGCTTGGAAACATAAGGAAACAAAACTGTGGGAGATCAACAGAAACTGGAATATTAGTAGGGCAAAAAAAGGGTGGTAAGAATGTAACAAGATGTATACACACAAAACACACACACAGTGACATTTTAGACCTTCTCCAGAATACTGTATATACTATGGCCACAAGTTTGCATCATGGTGCTGATCCAGAATCCTTCCCTTATTGTTTATTCCTATTGCTATAATAATAAAGTCATGAGAATAAAAAAGTAATGAATATCAAATAACGTGTTTATGATGCAGCATTTGTATCATATTTGAAATATAAATCTAATATAATCTGTTTCTTAATGTATTTTCTTTAAAATACAGTGTGTTCTTTTAAATATCATAATTATAACAACTCATAATTATGTGGAGACGCATATTAGATGGTTTTGAGTGACATATAAGTCGTCCAGAAAGGCAGGAAAGGCCATGTAACTCACTTTAAAACTAAATATGTCCCCTAAAATGGTGGACAGACCCTTGACACGCTTATGCAGTTAGCTAGCAGCTATGACCAGCACTACTTGTGCAGTTAATAAAAGGACAGGTAACGTTTGCCGCGCTGTTACACACACAGCACGCTCATTTGTTTCAGTTCGTTAGTTGTCCCAAGACAACTGACCAACATGTACATAATAAGCTAATACTCCTGTTGTTGGGTCTGCGCTTCAGCAGGCCCGCTAGTTCAGAGACTCATCACTCATGAAGAAAGCAAGACAACAACTTAACTGGTTTTTACTTGCTAGCAAGGGAAGGCTGGTCGGAACCAGGCTCTTGGAGCTGAATGCTCCTCACCTGTTTCCCAGCCAGCTTCAAAGAAACAGCCTTCCCTGCAGCCTTTTATTCAGTGAATACAAGCACCACCCATTGTAGCACCCTTATGGTCACAAAAGGTTAAAACACTGTGTGTGTGTGTGTGTGTGTGTGTGTGTGTGTGTGTGTGTGTGTGTGTGTGTGTGTGTGTGTGTGTGTATACATGACTTCCTGCCACACAATATATGCTTACAACTGTTTAACCACATCTCCTAAGGTCAAAGGTCATCTCCCCACACCCATATACGGCTTAACTGTAATGGTTCACCAAATGCAAGTAAGGGTTACAAATGATCTTCTTATGGCCTCTGACAGTGGACTCATCTCTGTGCTTGTCCTGCTAAACCTCAGTGCAGCGTTCGATACTGTCGACCATAATATCCTATTAGAGCGATTAGAGCACGCTGTAGGTATTACAGGTACTGCACTGCAGTGGTTTGTATCATATCTATCTAATAGACTCCAATTTGTGCATGTAAATGGAGAGTCCTCTTCACACGCTGAGGTCAATTATGGAGTTCCACAGGGTCCAGTGCTAGGACCAATTCTGTTTACATTATACATGCTTCCCTTAGACCAGGGGTCGGAGACCTGCATGCGGCTCTTTAGTCCTTATATTGCGGCTCCGCGTGGTTTGGGAAAATAAATTAGAAGTATTTAGCTGAAGTGTATTTTATTTATGTTAGTTCTTTTTTTAACTTGTACTTCTAAATTGGAAGACTATTGTGATATTGAAATATAAAAATAAAATTATATTTTATTATTTTTTTCATCGCTCAAAATAAGCGTCACACTCGCGGAAGCCGGTGTACCCGCCGAAACGCCGTGCATTTATCGAGACTTTCAGCCCCAGGTAGGCCGATTATGGATCTTCAGATCCACATTATGTCAGCAGCTATTCTCCACCGTGAACTATGTTAAAAACAAACACGCTCACGCCTCACAGACGACAGCTTACAGTCCTGCGTAAAGATGAAAGTGACTTCGTACAGCCCCGATTTGCAGAAGCTGTGCACAGAGGTTCAGGAGCAGAAGTCCCGTTGTAAACATGTCACAGCAGACCCGACGATGTTTGCATGAACACGCTTTTCAGCATCTCTTTATTGACCACTTTTCACACACAGTTGCTGACGCATACAGCCGGCTGTAGCTTTTCAGCTCACAGCCCGACACACACCAACACAACAGCACAGATAGCACAGATGTTAAGGCGGCGAGGCGTGATTCCGGGTGCCGCTCAGGTGCGTCCGCCTCCCCTGCAGCGGCGCTGCAGACCACGCCCCGCCGCACACATTAACCTGGTAAAATACATATTTAGGCAGAATTTTGCAAATATCTATTTTTCATTTTTTAGCAGCATAGTGCTTTTTTTCCAATTATTTTGTAAAAGTCAGGTCAAAGCTCCAAAAGTCCAAAGGCGATATAAGGGTGGCGGCTCACAACAGTTTTTGTTTGCTGGATCATTTTAGTTCAGCTGGGTGTCTTTCCTTTTGTTATATTTCTTTAAGAGTTCAAAATGTGTTCATTACATAAATAAAATGTAATTTTCTCTGTAGCACTTCATGGATTTCATAAGCAGCACACCTTAGTTGTTCACACAAAGCATAAAGGTAAAAAACAATATATACAGTGTTATTTTCATTTTAGATGTCAAAAAGTATTTGCGGCTCCCAGTGTTTTCTTTTGCGTGGAAACCAGGTCAAAAAGTATTTCAGGTATTATTTCATGTATTTGTAATACCTGTACATGAACTGTTAATCCCACAAATCACAGTAAAAAGCCATGGAAAAATCATCATGAAAAACTCATGGAAAACAGTTTCATGTTAAACCTGGAATCCCTCGTTTTGACACTTGGTCTCTCCCATGAGTCAACTCATCAGAACTAGGAGAATAACAAAAGGAAAAGGTTAGTTAGATCATGTCTCAGACAATATCAGGGCTTCTCCTCCACAGTAACTTCACTCCAGCCCAGTAAACCCTGTGTTAGAGAATAAAATTAGTATTAATGTCATGTTTAGTGGGTCTAACTCTTGGCTCCGCCTGGAGCCATCAGCCACACCACAATTACCTAGAAACCAAAATCAGTGAGCAAATACAAACTTCACACTTGCAAACAACTGTAGGGTCATAGGAGTAATAAGGCATCCAACAAAACAGACACAAGTGTGCCATGTGCAGTTTATTTCCCCAAATCACTAGAAACACTACTGTTGCCATAATTTGTCCAAACCATGGATCATCCCATGTGTTTAATCAAAACTACTGTAAGCAGTGACTTTTCTTAGGTAATGTCACTCACTTGTTTTCACACTGTGAGCTCAGCAGTGATATGATAATGGGCCCAATACTAAGATGTTCTGTGTTCACTGCACATCCTGCTTCATCTTCACTCATGTCTGTGCCAAATCCTCCACAAAGACCCTCAGACAACAAAAACATTAGCAGCGGAGCGTCCGGATGTCAGGTGTGGATCAACAGATTCCAGAGGTGCTGCTGTAAATCAACCCTCCTTTTCTGTGAAAGGAGTAATACTGATTTTAACACAGTATGTGTTTCACATTGAATACATATTTTCCCACTGTAACATTTAACATTTTCTCAACAACACAGTGTGATACTATAACCAACAAGCAGCCAGTAAAACACAGTTTCCTTCACACAAAATCAGTAACACAGAAAAGTAGCAGCTAAAGGGTCAAGTCTGCAAGGCCCACCCACACTCATGTGAACCCACAGGTCTCCCCCTCCTCTGGTCTCTGTCATCCTCCTGCTCCTGCAAAAACAAGCAAACAAAAAACACATACATCCACATTTTTTCACTGTTTGGGGTGGATTAGGCATTAGAAGTGACTAATCCTAAAATAGTTACCTTCTTCTCAATTTCAAGTCAGTCACACTTACTCCACATCATCAGTCCAGTCACAGTCCATTCATATGCATTCATGCAGTCACATGCATTCATGCAGTCACATGCATTCATGCAGTCACATGCATTCATCCAGTCACATGCATTCATCCAGTCACATGCATTCATCCAGTCACATGCATTCATGCAGTCACATGCATTCATCCAGTCACATGCATTCATCCAGTCACATGCATTTGTACCAATCATTGCTGATAGTGGAAAACCGCGCACTAATTTAAGTATCCACTGACAGCAATATTATGTCATTCCAAAAATAAAAACAATTCTTATTGCTTTTGAAATGGATTAAATCGCTACAATCCTTTTAAACACAGGACACAGGATCTAATATGGTCAGCGTCCTAGGTAGGTGTACTTCTCCTAAGCCATTGTAATCTGGAGAAGCTCACCTTGTATTTGCTCTCAGTAAAGTATTTTATAGCGCTTTTACTCCCAGTCTTGCAGGCCTGCTTTTAAATCATCAGCACACAAAATATCACCCCCAGAGGGCTGATACCTGGCAGGTTTTTTCCTAAGTGCACTGTTACAAAAAAAAACATATTAGGCCTTGTTCAGGACATGTCTAAATATATATAAAAAAAATAAACCTGTCTTTCTCTTACAAAAAGAAAACAACCCTAACCTAACTGGCAGAATCAGCCTGGTACTAAAACAAAACCCCAAAATCTGCCAGAAAAATCACAGGAAATGTCTTACTTTCAGGTGAAACACCATGCTGTAGGGGTTAGAACCTGCCATGCAGTGCTGCAGTCACTACCTCTGTTCATTTTCCCCACATCATGTTTACTGGTTGCCCACAAGCGCTCCAGAATATCACACAATTCTGGAAAGTCTGGAGCCAACCAACATAGTTCCACCTGCTAAATACACCGAGAAATTTTCCCCCTTTTTTGTTAGCAGCTGCACAGTTCACGCAACACTAATGTTCACCATTAAACGCTTCCTAAACACTTCATATTAATGTTTTATCACTGGAATGTGAGTTTCTTCCCCAGGTCTGTGCTTTTTCACTCATTTTTCATTTTCACAGACCCAATCATTTTATTTAGCTTTTCTCCTTTTTTTCCCCAAAAGTAAACGTGTAACATGTCGTCATGTATTTCACAAAACAAGTTTGTTCTTATGTATTCAGAGGATGGATCTGGGTGCAAGCTTCACCCATACATCAGAAACATGAAACTCATTTCAACCCTCTGCTATATCTTATTCACTTGTTTCATAATCCAGTCATCTTTCCCTGATCTAGTAACAACCAACTAAATTGCATATCAGCTCATAACCCACTAAGTTGACAGGACAACAGGAATGCATGTTCAAAATATTATCACAAAAGAGAATTTCCTGCATACAGTAAATTACTTGTGCTGCACCAATCAAGCAGAAGGCATCTCACAATGTACTATATTAACAACTAAATGTATTGTCTGATCACTGGTCGGTCATACCAGAATCTTTTTTCTTTCACAAAAGTTAAACTATTGTCCTGCAACCTGAAGAGTTAATTGTCAGCAGTGGATACACTCAGCATTTGATAACAAGTGTCTGTTAAATTTACACTATTTTAACACTGATGAGAGATAACAAGCTGATCTTCATTGCATGTGTGTGTGTTAGTAGGCAGGTTTAATGGATGTGTGTGCAGTGGAGCTGCAGATTCAGCAGGGCATGTCCTTAAAGCTTCCTTTCCTTCACATTTCTCTGTTTATGTGTGTTTGTGTGCATTTTACTAACACACTAAAACATTTGTTTAATATCATTTTCATCACTGCTCATTAACACTTTCCCTCTCTTATTCTTCTATCCACATTTTAACACATCTCTATCCATCACTCTCGGTTATACACACACACCTCTCTTCACTGCATTCCTCAGTTTCTACACGCTTCATACTCCATGTATTCTTTCCCATATTTCTGAAAGAGAAAAAAAATTATGCAATCAAAACCTGGATTTGCCCGGACCACCCGGGGGGATGCCTCTGACGGCCGTACTGGCCGTACTGCTGAGCTCAGCTTTGCGGACAAGCGCGTTCACCGTCCGGCCTTTTCCTTGGGGTGCAAAAGTGCTAAACACCATAAACTAAGGACAGAGTCCTTCCCATGACAGTCCTGAAATCAGGCGTCGTTTCCTGAGGTTTCCCTCCCAGTGGTCCGTCCAAAAAAACCTCTTTTCTCTGTCGACAGCTCTTTCTTTCACACAACCATCTTCCAACCATCTAATTTTTTTTAACCAGACCAAACTCTATGGCCAAAGCATTAAAATAAAATGAAATAAAAAATTAAAATTGGGTTTTCACCCGGACCACGTGTAGGCTTCCACTGTACGAACAAGCGCGTCTGCTGTCCGGCCTTTCTGCCTTTTTACGCTGGTGCAAAAGTGCTAAAAAACCATACACTAGAACGCTCAACTTGTTGAGCTTCTAAGATCCTGCACTTACTACTGAAACAAGGCGCAATTTCTCACACTAGAATACCCAAACTGAGTTTCTAGGAACCTGCACCCAATAATTGCAGCTGTAAGGAAGCGAGGCTGAAGCACACCCCGCGGTTCCCCCTTTTGAAAACAACGTGGGACTGAGGCAATTTTACCTCAGGATGGCCAGTCACCGTATGCCCGTGATTCAGCGAAACTGACCGGAGGAATCCTGCCCGATAACGCCAAATTGGTGTGGAAAATTTAACAATAACCTGCAACACACCCAGTGAGCTTGATTTGAAGTCTGCGCTGGAGAGCATCCCAGTGAAACACCAGGACCATCTCTGAATTGTGGCCACCGTCCTTACATCTTATATACAGACACACAGACAAAGAACATTCCACAAACTCTTACATGTTGGCCCCTCTCACGGGGGGGCTATACATTCTTCCTCACAGGGAGAATTATGACTTTGTTTTCTACTTGGCCGTCAGCTAAGGATTTACATCCCTGATAAGCAGAAGGAGTCTCACTATCTGTTTAACGTCTCCCATTACAATGGCCTCACTGTGTTAACATTCCACATGCATGTAAACTAGTGACAGGAGTGCTCTTACTATAGTAAAGTGAGAAAGTGATATTACTATAACTAATGTGATATGATTAAATATGTGATTAATACATGAGAAAAGAAATCTGCCACCACAGCTGCAACAGACGTAGGCTGCCGGGGGATTCCCATGATGCATTGAGTTTTTCCTTTCCAGTCACCTTTCTCACTCACTATGTGTTAACAGACCTCTCTGCATTGAATCATACCTGTTATTAATCTCTGTCTCTGGTCCACAGCATGTCTTTATCCTGTCTTCCTTCTCTCACCCCAACCAATCACAGCAGATGGCCCCGCCCCTCCCTGAGCCTGGTTCTGCCGGAGGTTTCTTCCTGTTCAAAGGGAGTTTTTCCTTCCCACTGTTGCCAAAGTGCTTGCTCATAGGGCAGGGGTGTCAAACTCAATTGCACAGGGGGCCAAAACTCAAGGCATGCTTTAGGTCGCGGGCCAAGCAAGATAAACATTTGTTGAACACACTAAAACAATGTTTTTTAAACATAAATATGAATAAAAACAGACAGGAATATTATTCCAGATTAAATAAACTTAAAAAAATAAACTTTAACTTTAAATATTTTGCTCTTCATAAAAATATATCCTGTCAAAATTATGCAAGTTAGAAATATGAACATGCTGCCAAAAACCCCAGAGAAAATAAATGAAAGCAAACACAAGGTTGGAGCCGCATGTAGACGGAGCTGAGCATTGCTTCAGGAGTGGAGCTAATAAACTGTGCGGCCCATTCAGTGTCGTACTTTGCCTTGAGTGTATCATTACACTGCAGCTCCATCTGAATCTGCACAGGTGCAGTTCAGCAAAGTCCGCTGACTCGGTTCAACATTACTGCAACAGGGAAAGTGAGGCAGGTTGCACTGGTGCATTTGTGACAGCTTCACTTGAAATGCCTTCACCGCATCATACATGCCATGTCCATGAACTGACAGATTTCCTTGCTGAGCTCAAAAACTCTATTGAGAATTTTTATCCCAACTCAGCCAACAGACCTCTGTATGATGAGGAATGTCGGCAAACTCTGAATCTATTTCCCACATAAAAGACTGAAATTGACGGTGATTTAAACTTTTAGCTCAGATAAAATTTACGGTTTGCGTCGCGGTGATCATTACATGCTCCATTTTTAGGACTTTACCACACAGTGTTTCCTGGTGTGTGATGCAGTGATATGCTGTTAACTCACCGGTACAGTTCTCCTCCTGCATCTTTACTCGCATCCTGCTGACTAGTCCGCTTTTTTCACCGCACAACACCGGCGCTCCATCTGTTGTAAGTCCAACAAGTTTGTCCCAGGGCAGTTTCACGTCGGTTACACTTTGACATACGTTTTCAAAAATGTCTTTTCCTGTCGTTGTCCTGTGCATCGATTTAATGTTCAATATTTCCTCTCCACGGATGAAGATGGCCAGCTGTGCAATGTCCATCATGTCTGTACTTTCATCCACAGCAAGAGAGGATGTAATAAAGTTTTTGCTTCTTTCACACAACTGTGTTCTTAAATCAGTGGCCATCTCACAAACCCGATCAGCAATCGTATTTCTCCTCAGGCTCACATTTGCCAAAATCTGCGTTTTGTCTGGACACAGCACAGCTTCATCATGCAGCTCTTAAGAGTGCCGGGCTGACTTGGCTCCTCTGCTACAATAAAATTTGATTTCACAACAGCTTCACTTTGTGATTTTGCTCTGGTGAAAAAAGTCTGCTGAAATGTCAGATTCTTCTTTAGACTTCTACTTTCTGTAGTTTCTGCATTTCAGTTTTGTCTCGTAGTGCCGTCTTAAATTAAATTCCTTAATTACAGCCACATTAGCTCCACTAATAAGACACACGGTTTACCAGCAATGTCTGTAAACATATATTCAGTCTCCCACTGGCGCTGAATGGCTCTGCTTTCTGAATCAACTTTTCTCTCCACCATTGTGAGCGGCTAGCTTCAACATAAGTTTGACTTGATTGACGCGGCAATATTCCCGGTTAGCCTAGAGTTCAGCAAGGAGGCTGCAGCGCTGCATTATGGGATCTGTAGTTTGTATATTATTAGCGCCTCATATCGCCGGGCCATGCATAACAATAATAGTGCATCTATATAAAATGATCTCGCGGGCCAGATATAAATGTACACCGGGCCAGATGTGGCCCGCGGGCCTTGACTTTGACACATGTGTCATAGGGGATCATATGATTGTTGGGTTTTTCTCTGTATCTATTATTGTACGATCTACTGTACAATATAAAGCACCTTGAGGCGACTGTTGTTGTGATTTGGCGCTATATACATAAAATTGAATTGAATTGAATTGAATTGAATTGAATTGAATTGAATTGAATTGAATGCAAGCATAGGCGAGCCCCTAAATGGCCGGGAGTGAACATCCTTCACAAGATAAGGAAACCAGAATCTCACATGGAATGTGCCTGCAGTTAACCACTTACAGCTACTTACCTCCTCCAGCATCATAGATGTGTAGTGGAGGAACAGAAGAATATCTAACCATGCAGTTTAAGGCAAGGTTTACAAATTTAAGTACAACAATGACAACATTTAACAATTTACTCTGACACCTGTAGACTACAGTGTACTTGCTGCTTTTTGTTGCCTGCATCTCCCAATTACATTGTGTGTTTCTTTGCAGCTCTGCAAGGCCCAGGCGGTAAAAAAAATTATGAGCTCTATGTGAGCTCGTTCCCAGCTCATAACCAGCGCCCCCGCCATCAAGGGCGAGCATTGGTTAATGGTCATCATGTCACTAATGCAAGCCAGATCCTTTTATTTAGCAACATTGTGATAAATTGTTAAATATTATTGTGAAGGGGTTAGGGTGGAAAGGGCAGGTGCTCAAGCCCCTTCCAACACTGCTTTTATGCAGACAGAGGGGGCTGAAAGTAATCCAGAAAAGTTGGAACACCTGTGGGAATTAGTAGCACCAGCTTTCAAGGCTTGATCAACCTCCATTCCTGCAGAACAGCTTTAAATTGTTAACCCATGTTGTGTACCCTGAAAAGGGCCTTTTTATATAATTCTGAAATGTACCTTATTTTTTGGTTTGGGGTAACCTTACCTTCTTTTTTTTTTACTTCTGGCAGTTCACCACTTACCTTGTACCATTTCAGCCTATTCTTTGTGCTTAAATGACCTGAATTGAAATAAATTACTGGAAAAAATGGGGTGTTCTATAGCTGGATAGCGTAATGGTAAAGCTACATGCCTCCTGACCAGGGCGTCTGTATCCATGCTAACCAAGCCTACCTCAGATATGAGTGAGAGACAGAAAACTGAAGCCATGCTGGTTCAGACATCGGCCGAATTAACAAGGTCCGCATCAGGTGTTGAGGAACCAGGACACACTGATGAGAAGTGGGCTACTGGAACAAGAAGGCATTAGTGGGTAGAGATGACAACAGGGCACTGCTAAATGCTACTACACTACCCAAGGAACCAACTAGGTCTAGTAGATAAACAGATTGAAACACATGGTGGGCCTCTCTGGTGCTGTACACAACTGGTTCACTTCCTATCTCTCAGACAGAACTTTTATGGTGAGTATGGATACATGCTCCTCTAAGATCCATAAAATGACATGTGGTGTGCCTCAAGGGTCGGTTTTAGGCCCTGTACTTTTTAATTTGTATATGCTCCCTCTTGGCTGTGTCATCAGGAGGCATGGAGTGAACTTCCACAGTTACGCTGATGACACTCAGCTGTACATCTCCGTGTCTCCTGATGACACCAGACCAATGGATGCCCTTTTTAACTGTATTCTAGATATAAGATCTTGGATGGCAGAAAACTTTTTACAGCTTAGCCAGGACAAAACTGAAGTTTTAATCTTCGGTCCTGAGGCTCAGAGAGAGAAACTCTTGTCTAAATTACAGGCATTTTCACTATGCCCTTCCCTACAAGTGAAAAACCTGGGTGTTATTTTTGACTCTGAGCTTGGTTTTATCTCACATATTAAACATGTAACCAAAATTGGATTTTATCATCTAAAAAATATAGCCAGAGTCCGCCCTATTCTCTCTCGGGCCAACACGGAGATGCTGATGCATGCTTTTATTACCAGTCGCATTGATTACTGTAATGCCCTGCTCTCTGGTCTCCCCAAAAAGAATATTTCACCTTTGCAACTTTTGCAAAACTCTGCAGCTCGTGTGCTGACGAAGACCAGAGGGCGGGCCCACATTACACCGGTTTTACAATCGCTGCATTGGCTCCCCGTGTGTTTCAGGATCGATTTTAAAGTTCTTTTATTGGTTTTTAAATGTCTTAATGGTCTTGGGCCTTCTTATCTTTCAGATCTGCTTTTACCATATGAACCCTCACGGACCCTGAGGTCCTCTGGTACTGGCCTTTTGATTGTCCCTAAAGTCAGGACACATACTCACGGAGAGGCAGCTTTTCAGTGGTATGGTCCTCGACTGTGGAACAGCCTGCCGGAGGAGCTCAGGGCCGCAGAGAACGTACATGTTTTTAAGAACAGGCTCAAGACCCACCTTTTTAATTTAGCTTATAACTAACGCTTATTTATTTTATGCTTATTTATTCTATCCTGTTATTCTATTTATATTATTAATTTAGTTTTACCTAATATCTATTGATTGTATTCTTATTCACTTTTTTATCTTCTTACTCTGTTTATACTTATATTTATATTATATCCCACTCTTATTTATTTTATCTCTTTATCCTGTTTATATTCTTATTAGGTCATATCTCCAGTGTTTCCTCGGAGGGGGCTCTCTGCACCGGGGCTGTGATCGACCGTGCCTGCTGGGGCTCTGTGGATCCTCTCAGCCTGGCTGGGGGGCTTCTTTGCCGCCCTCCTGCTGTGTGCCCAGCCTGGAGGCTGCGGTCTGTGACCGGCTCCTGGTGCAGACAGCTCCCTGTGATAGTGTTTCCTCACTTGGCTAATGCGTACCCAGCCCAATTTTACTCTTTAAGTGTGTGTGTGTGTGTGTGTGTGTGTGTATGTGTGTGTGTGTGTGGGGGGGGGGATGTGTGTATCCATGACCGTTTCTGTTAATGAGAGTGCGGGGAATGAGTGGGAGGGTGGGGTGGGTTGCTTTTAACCATGTAAAGCACTTTGTGCTACAGTTTGTTTTGTATGAAAAGTGCTTTATAAATAAAGATTGATTGATTGATTGATTGATTGATTGATTGATTGATTGATTGATTGATTGATTGATGTAAATGCAGCACTATGGACAATACCTACTGCGGCCATTACTGGGACTAACCAGCTGATCTACACCATGGTAGCAGTGATTCATGAAATGCTTGGCTACAAGATGAACAGCCACAAGGAGCAGCACCCTCCATGGAGAAGGAGAAGGTTGATGGAGCAGTTGATGATTGGTACATAAAAAGGTACGACGCGGCGAAGTGGATGTCCGCCCTGTTTCGCGGGAACGGACCAGGCTGGCCTGGACGCAGACGTCAGGAGGATCAAAGGGTCGCGGCGGTGCATTTCCACGGCAACGACTGGAGCCGCTCCAGCGCTGTTTGTGGACTGTGGTGCCGTTCTCTGTTTGGCCTCTTCGTCGTGGCTCCATTGGATGTGCGTGGACCTGCGTTTCCTGGGCGTGGGTTCAATGCAGCTTTGCCATAGTTTTTTTATGTATTTCGTGTTGGTTACTGTTGTAACATGACTGTTGTTTAAGTTTTCTACAATACTTTCTGGTACTGTTTTCACATATTATGCTGACAGTTACAGTTTTTGAAAAGAAGTAAAAGCTACGAAAAAGAGGGAATTTCATTCTGTAATTATCCTGGCTATCCTAAGTTTATTTTATTTCTATAACATTTATTTAAATGGACATTCACCATGTGGGACACTGTCATGTATGCCAGTTTCTCAATATTGCACTGTACATTTCCCTGTTTTGGTTTCAACTTCTTATCCTGCTGACCATGTATGGAGGCTGGTTAAGTCTTGACTGTACCAATGCTGGTAAGGGCGTCTAACAATTCCTCCACAACCTGCTTACTACCTAAAGTAGCTATGTGTAGTGAAAGGGGGTAGCGGGAGGAGGATCACCTGGGTCCGGCTGAGGACAGCCTTTGTTTAACCCGGGGGGAATATGTAACAGTCACAATGGTGTGGTGTCTCTTTAAGACAACCCAAGTCGAGGGTTAATGTTGTCATCAGTATGCGCCACTGCTCTCTCTCTGTGATTGTGTGGACATGAGCTTGCACGCTAGTGCATGAGGAGGGACGGATTTTATGTTTTACCTCTCCAGACACCTTTCTTTTGCAACGTTACGGGTTGTACGAACACTGCGCGCTATGTTTGTTAAGCTGCAGCCGTTCAACCGGGCTTATATGGTTGACGAAGAGAACGGGTATTAAAGAACACACTGTAGAATTCCCAATGCCAGTGTGAGTGTGTATTCTTTTGACTAGCCTGCTAAGTGTTTTGCCGCCTCCTCTCAACCACTAAACGCAACCCGACGTTACACCACCCATAACAACAATGCTCAGTGGCCAGCGGATCTAAGAGCAGACTACAGCAACTTCCCTTAACAGGGACCAGTAACCAGTGTCCTAGCCTATTTGGTGCCCTGAGCGAACACCCCCTCTGGCGCCCCCCACTGCACCACTGAACGACACAGGAAATCATTCCTGCTTGTGGCCATCTCCCTGTACAACTCCATGGGCTCCCCCGTGTCACCTATTGTAGCCAACCTTTACATGGAGGAAGTGGAAAGGAAGGCTCTTGGCTCTTTCAAAAGAAGAGTACCCAGCCAGTGGTACAGATATGTAGATGACACCTGGGTCAAAATCGAAACACAAGAAGTGGAATCCTTCACTGCGCACATTAACACTGTGGATAAAAACATCAAGTTCACCAGGGAAGACACAAAGGATAACTGTTTGCCTTTCCTAGACTGCGCTGTGCACATTGAAGAAAACGGCAACCTCAACATCGAAGTTTACCGGAAGCCCACACACACGGACCAGTACCTCCTCTTTGACCCCCATCACCCTCTGAAACACAAACTTGGAGTAATCAGGACCCTACACCACCGGGCAGAACATGTTCCCTCTAAGCCTGAGGGAAAAAAGAAGGAACACACACATGTAAAGGAAGCACTCAAAACATGTGGTTATCCTAACTGGGCGTTCATAAAGTCAGCAAAGAGGCACAGAAAAGAAGATCAGACACCAGCGAGGGAGGATAAGAAAGACAGACGCAACAACGTTGTCATCCCCTATGTAGCCGGTGTATCAGAGAAACTCAGGAGAGTTTTCTCCAAGCACGACATCCCAGTGTACTTCAGACCCAGCAACACACTCAGACAGAAACTGGTTCACCCAAAAGACAAAACTCCAAAACACAGACTTAACAACGTGGTGTATGCTGTACAGTGCAGCGAGGAATGCCCAGACCTCTACATTGGAGAGACCAAACAGCCACTTCACAAGCGCATGGCACAACATAGAAGAGCCACCTCCACAGGACAAGACTCAGCAGTGCATCTGCATCTTAAGGTCAAAGGTCACTCTTTCGAGGATGCCAACGTTCACATTTTGGACAGAGAGGACAGATGGTTTGAAAGAGGAGTGAAAGAGGCCATCTATGTCCACTGTGAGCGACCATCTTTGAACAGAGGCGGTGGTTTACGACACCAACTGTCTGCCATCTATAATCCAGTTTTGAGTTCCCTCCCCAGACGCCTTAACGCCCACTCACATCCTGGGCCATCTGACCTCAGGAATTCACATGACAAGGTGGGGCCAGGTTTCACAATGAGCTCACCCAAAACCCTGGCTGATTAGGTCCCACACCCACTTTCACACCTTGGCTCATGTGATTAGAGGATCACCAGGGGGTCCTTTGTCCCTCTTTGGGGGGATACTCCCACTTGGTTTAAATCTGGGACTCTCGACCATTTGACCTTAGAACTGAAGAAGCTTCTCGGATGAGAGGACAAACGCCTTCAAGCAACTTAAAGAAGTCCAGACGCTTTTCTTTCCAAACTCCTTTGACTTTACGTGTAGTTGTTTTTTCTTGTGTAATAATATTCAACATTGCTATCAATACATTTTTCAAAAAATGCCTCTCTGTGCAAAATGGGTTCCAAAACATAAACAACTGTAGGATACTGTTTGTCCCTGATTTGAGCAGCCCAGCGCTGCTCCTGACGCAGGGAAAACCAATTCTGCAGGGGAGACCTACCTCGGCACTTGTGCAGGTGAAGATATGTACCTAAGATATGTGTAGGGTAATTTCCATTAAACCAAGTTCAAAAAAAGGGAGTCTATGGCTGACGCGTGTTCCTGGTTTCCAAAAGAAATGCTTCCAGTTGCATTTTGATTTGAAGACTGTTTATTTATTACAAACCGAGGATGTAACAATGAACTCCTTCCTAAAAAGCATGAAAGTTCCAAAAAATAGCAGTAATCCAGAAGTACCTGTGCACACGGTCAGAAAACCGTGAGACTCCTAACCTCTCTGTCCATGCTCCTCCCCTTCCCTCTCACACAGGGTTTCATGCTACTATTGCACTTACATACTTAAAGTGAGAGGTACCCCCTTTAGGTTCCAATCCCAAAACAGTAACTTAAAATTACTTTATGTAAACACATATATTTTCACATTTATTAATCCTGACTTATGTAATGAATCTATGAATTATAAAACAAACATGAACTCAATTGTAAATAAAAATATAAAGCAGATGTCTGGCGCTTACATTACCGGCCCCTAATTGTTCTAATAATGTATTGCCTTAGAACAATTACCACATTTTTAACTTTACAAACTTAATATGAACCACGTTTAGACATATCCAATGTTCAAACACATGACAAAATGTTATTTACAGGCAAATGAATTGTCCAATACTTTGCCAATCAGCTTTGCAAAGTATATTAAGGCTGGTTTCTGTCCATTTCCAAAAGAACAGATGAAAAGAATAAGAAAGAAAAGAAGGAAAGAGAGAAAGAAGGAAAGAGCCAGAGGTTGCTAGCACATGACTCATCGTAGGGGCTTAGTCTTTACCACTAGCCCATTCAGATTCCACAAGCAGACAAATCTTGGTGATGGGTCTGTCCAAAACATTAGTCTTTGTCTTAATCCGGACTCGGCGAACGAGACCCTTCTTGTCTGGAACTGTTTTGATGATCTTTCCCATAATCCATGAGTTTCGTGGTGCACAGTCGTCCACAAGAAGAACGACATCTCCTTCTGCAAAGTTTCTTGATGCTGTGGCCCACCGCTGACGTTCTTGAAGCTGAGGTAGGTATTCTTTAGTCCATCTCTTCCAAAAAAGATTGGACATATATTGCACCTGTTTCCATCTACGTCGTGAGTAGAGGTCATTCTGGTCAAACAATCCTGGAGGCAATGAAGGTTTTGCTTTCAATAACAAAAGATGATTAGGTGTCAGAGCCTCCAAATCATTTGGGTCGCTTGATGCCCTGGTGATTGGTCGGCTGTTGATGATTGACTCTGCCTCACATAAGACTGTATGAAGGCTTTCTTCTTCCAGAACTTGTTCTCTCACAGTAGAATTCAACACTTTTCGTATTGATCTTATCAACCTCTCCCATGCTCCACCATGATGTGAAGCAGTGGGAGGGTTAAATGTCCACTTAATTCCATGCTGTTGAAATAGATGCTGAAATGGTGAGGTGTTCCAGTCAGCAATTGCTTCCTTCAGCTCACGATTGGCAGCAACAAAATTCGTCCCATTATCTGAGCGAATCTCCTTCACTTGTCCTCTCCGTGCTATGAAGCGCCGGATTGCATTTATGCATGAATCTGTGTCTAATGATGAGGCCAGCTCTATGTGCACTGCACGAACCGCTAAACAAGTGAATATGACACCGTATCTTTTTAAGATGGTTCTTCCACGTCTTACTTCAAATGGGCCGAAGTAGTCTACACCAGCCCGGGTGAAAGGTGGATCATCTGGCAACACTCGCTCTTGTGGAAGATCAGCCATCAGTTGTTTCCCAACTCTCCCATGCAAGCGACGACATTTCACACACTTTGCGATGATCTTTCTAATGGCTGTGTTAGCACTTGGGATCCAAAACTTCTGTCGCAATTCAGAGAGCATGTGATTGCGCCCTCCATGACCAGTTTCTTCATGTATCTGTTGGAGGACTAAGTCAGAAATGTGAAAGTCTCTAGACAAGATAATAGGCTGCTTAGCGATTTCCGGCATAGCTGCCCAGCTCAGTCTTCCACCAACTCTCAACAGATCTTCCTGTAGTACAGGGTTCAGTTTGTATAAGTGGCTATTGCGCTTCACACTTTGTCCCTTGTGTAGAGCTGAAACCTCTTCCGAGAATTTCTCCTTTTGGCAAAATCTGATTATATCGAGCTCTGCTTGATTCAGGTCTTCCACTGAAATTTGTGTAGGCTTAAAGCTTGTCCTGAAACTGTCAATCTGACTTTGCATCAGCTGTCGATCATTGTCTAAGCTATTCTCCACACTGGTTACGCATAGCTCTTTACGTTTTTGACAGAGACTCCAAAGTAAGGCTTTAAGTTTCAGGAACCACGCCACCGCTCTTTTCAACTTCATCCATGATGAGAAGTAGTTTATCAGTCTCTTGAATGGAGCAACATTTTCTTCCACCTCTATCTTGTTTACTGTGGCTTTCTTGATCTCAGGATCACCAGAAGTGATTTCCGAACAATTCAGTGGAATGTTAGGCCAAAACTCTACTGGACTGCGAAGAAAATCTGGTCCAGACACCCACGTTCTGTTCTTCATAAATTCATCTACTCTTTGCCCTCTTGAGGCGCAGTCCGCGGGATTCTTGTCTGTGCTGATGTGTTTCCACTGTTCCACATCAGATCCTTTCAGAATAGCAAACGTACGAAAACGCGTGGTCTCATTCCGGAGATACTGGAGCACCACCGTACTGTCTGTCCAAAACACTGATTCTGCAAGGTCCAGTTGTAGCTCTCTTCTCAGGACACTATCCATCCTAATGGCTACTGTAGCAGCAGTCAATTCCAGACGGGGTATGGTAGGAGGCCTGAGAGGCGCCACTCTGGACTTGCCCATCATAAATGCACATTGTGTCTCATTGCTCGTGTTACGCATGAGTAGGTAGCTGACTGAGCCATATGCATCCTCACTTGCGTCTGCAAAGTGATGTAGTTGTGCAAATACATAATTTCCAAAATCTTTGGGCTTGAAACATCTTGCAACTGAGAAGTGTTCCAAAGCAGGAAGGCTGGTTAACCAGACAGTCCACCGCCTCTTTATGTGCTCAGGTAAGTCGTCATCCCACCCGATCTTCAATCTGCACAATTCCTGCAGGATAATCTTTGCTGGCAAGACCACTGGTGCCAAAATGCCTAATGGGTCATACACTGATCCACTGACAGAAAGAAGTCCTCTTCTTGTGAATGGGCGATCTTTGATGTTGATTTTAAATCTGAATGTGTCTGACTCAACACACCAATTGAGACCAAGGGCCCTCTCAAGTGGAAGTTTGCCATGATCCAGGTCCAGGGTTTTCATTTCTGCTGCCAGTTCAGACGTTGGGATGGAGTCAAGCACCTTCCTTCGGTTGCTCACCCATTTGTTGAGACGGAAGCCTCTGTTGGCACAGATTTTCATTAGATCTTGACACATTGATATAGCTGCCTCCTCCGTAGCGACAGACTTGAGACAGTCATCAACGTAAAAGTTCTGCAAGACTGTTTGAACAACTTCAGCTCTGAACTGCCTACTCTGGTCTTCAGCACACTTCCTCAAAGCAAAATTGGCGCAACTGGGTGAGGACGTGGCCCCAAACAAATGCACAGTCATCTTGTGCTCAGTCAAAGCTTGATTGCAGTCGCCACCTGCCCACCAGAGGAACCTGAGTAAGTCAGAGTCACCGTCCGGCACCTTCACCTGGTGAAACATTGCTTCAACGTCTGCCATAATTGCAACAGGTTCCTGTCTAAATCGTATGACAACACCAATGAGACTGCTGGTCAAATCTGGACCCTGAAGAAGTTGATCGTTCAGGGATGTGCCCTGATAGGATGCTGCACAGTCGAACACAACTCTTAATTTCTGCTTCACAGGGTGGTACACGGCGTGATGGGGTATATACCACACTTTTCCTTCTTTGTGCGCCAGTTCATCATTTGACAGTTGTACTGCATAGCCCTTTTTAAGAAGGTCTTCCATGAAGTCTGTGTACTCTTGTCGAAAGCAGTCATTCCTGAGAAATTTAAGCCTCAAGTTACGTGCTCGTTGTTCGGCGACTGAGCGATTATTTGGCATGTTGACCAATCTGTTCTTCAGAGGTAGACATATTGTATAGTGGCCATCCATCAGTTTTGCAGATTCCATGACCATGTCCATAAACTGATGGTCCTCTCTTGACATTTCCGCTTCATCATGTTTTCCTCCCTCTGGAAAATCCACCATGAACTGTTGAAGCCACAGGTTCTCTAAACGGATCACTGATATGCGGTTTGCAATAGCCTTGGCTGCGTTTCTCTTGTCTGCATGACAGCCCGTTTCTCTCAAAGGTCCATTCACAGTCCAACCTAGCTTGGTTCTTACAGCATACGGTCCATTACCTACACTGCTTACAACCTCCCATGGCTCCATTGCTTTAGGTACATTTGCTCCGATAAGCAATCCAATGTCAGTCTCAATTCGAGGCAGTTTTACTTCTTTAAGGTAAGGCCACTTTTCGAGATCCTTCTGTAGGGGTATGTTTTCTTTTCCTACAGGTATTGTCCTTTGTGTGAAGACATCTGGCAGATCAATAAAGTCGTCACCAGATAAACTACTGACCTCCAAGCCTGACACTACATGAGTACAGACATGTTTCTCTTCATTCATAGTTTTCAGTAGTATGTCAGTTTTCCTTCCAGTGATCTTCAATTTGTCCATTAATGTCTCTGTACAGAATGTGGCAGAGCTTCCTGGGTCCAAGAAGGCATAGGTCTGCACTACTACACTTCCCTTTTTGGCTTTGACCTGTACAGGAACTATTGCAAGTGTGCAGTCATCTTCCCCGGCCCCAGTTGGCCCACAATCCTCAGACTCTGCACAGACAAATGCACTTAAGATCGTTTGACTTTCACTGTTCTTAGTTTTCTTCTCTCTGTCAGCATCAGTGTTGGGTAAGTTACTTTAAATTAGTAACTTAGTTACATTACTAGTTACTTCTCTAAAAAAGTAACTCAGTTACTTCAAGTTACTCGTTACTTTCAAAGTAACTAGTTACTAGGGAAAGTAACTTTGGTTTTACTCAGAATTCTCTTGTTAATGTGTTGCTTCCGTAACTGGATACCCAGCAAGATTGCCAGTCTTCTAGTTTGCTTACTTGCCACAAGTACACTGTGCCACCTACCAATAGAAAGGAAAAAATAATGTGCACATTTCCACGAGAGAAATCCCACGCCTGGACCGTCGTTGACCGCCGCATGATTCTACCCTGCTTTTTACATCCAACACAAAAACTGCAGTCGTGGTGCTTTTGATTGTACTCAGAACTTGGAAATTCTGCCTTCTGAATAGGAAGATGTAGGTAACACCAGACTGCAGATGAGCTGCATACAGAGCTGGACTGGGACAAAAAAATCGTCCCAGGCATTTTGACTAGAGACTGGCCCACCATTATAGGAAAAATCATAAAGCCTTTGAATGAAAACAAACACTGTTGTGACAGTGATGTTCACTGTTCTGATGGTATATATGTATCAATCTATCAATCGTTTGTTGTAAGACTCAGATAATTATTTTTTTAAAAGCGAGACATTTTAAATGAGAATAATAAAGAAAAGTATTTCCTTGTTCCCCCCTTTCCCTGTTAATGCCCTACCTGGCCCCCTGGCAACACTTTGCTAGACCCGCCCCTGCACAGTTACCAGCTGTCAGCTACTTAGAAAAGGATCCTGGTGTTATTTGTCTCTCAGAAACAGTTCATAACTTCCCTTCAACTCATTCATGTCACCTAAAAGGTAAACCTGTTTCTCCATCACCTGTTCAGCTCTGATGATTCAGTAAGGACATCTCCTGGTTTCATCTTCATGTTTCCCTCTCACCAGATAACCAAACTGATATCATGACCAGCAGCTTTACAGCTGTGGCTCCAGCAAACATCAGCTGATACTAGAAATTAATATTAAATAAATTCTAACAACAGCCGATCAAGCTTAAACGTGCTGCTGTTGTTTAGCGTGACATCCGCTGGTTTCCTCTTTCTGGCGCAAAGTGGGCGATAAATAAACAAGAGAGACGATCAGCTGATCATTGATCAGTTTCGTGATTGAAGTAGAAACGGGAGAGAATGAGAGAAGAAGAGGCAGCTGTGCAGCTTCAGCTTTGTGTCTTTTTCATTGTAGCTGAAGTCCTGGACAAACTGTGTTCCTTTTCACCTCAATACGAAACGCGTAATATTTTCTCTGAATACCAGACGATTCTGTTTTTTAGGGGACGGTTGGAAACTCTAATAATTAACCGTATGAACAAAATAAAGTTCAACATCAGTAACATAGCACCCACCCAGCTGTATAGAAACTCCGTCATGCTAGCTAGCACGCAGTACGAAAATGTCAGCATACCGAAAATAAACTCCACCTAAACTTGGTTTATATCTGACTCCGATAGACTGCAGGTCATAACTTCTTACCTGAAGTTCAGTTCACCTGACACGCGGACCGGCGGCCGCTTCGGGTCTCTCCTCTTGCCTCCCTTTTCCTTCATCCACCTGCTGCTTCCACCACTTGCTAATGTTATTGAATCTGTGGAAGCTCCGCGATATCCACCACACGAAGTAACGAGTAACGAGCCTATCTAAATCCCAGTAACGAGTAACGCGTTCCTGGTTTTGGCATAATAACTAGTTACCGTGCTCGTTACCACAATAATAACGTAGTTACTGTAACGCGTTACTTAATAACACGTTAGTCCCAACACTGGTCAGCATCTGTGTCCCTTTTCTTGATATGCAACAATGTATGATGAGCAAGAGAACATACCTCACAGCTCACCTTTTTCTTACAAAGTTTGCTCATGTGACCTTGCTTCAAACAGCTAAAACACAGTCCTTTGCCTTTCAGAAATTCCAACTTTTCGTTGTGTGGCTTGCCCTTAAACTTACCACACAGGTCTATGATGTGCCCACCGTTACAGAACAGACATGCCTGTGGAGTGGGTTTCACATAATTTGTGTTTTCCATTGGCTTTGCGTCTTTCTCCCTATTGTCCAATGGTATGGCACTTGTGGTGAATGACTTCTTCATTACAACCCTTTTCTGTTCCTTGTTATTGTTTTGTTTAATGGTGAATGGTTTAGCAGTGGTGCTATCCTTTATGTCACCAAAAACAGGGTGAAGTGCAATTTTGGCTTGTTTATTAATAAACTCCACCAAATCCTTGAACTTGACTCTTCTGTCGCCTCGCTCTTGCATACCACATACAACAGTTCTCCACCTTTCACGTAACTTGTATGGAAGTTTCGCTACAATGGCTTTCAAGCTTGCGACATTATCAAGTTCCTCCATGTAACTCACTTCAGCCATGGTGTTACAGCAAGCTGTCAGAAAGAGTGAAAATGCATTTAAAGCTTCTGCATCTTCTGGCTTGATAGGTGCCCAGTTTGAGACCTTGTTCATGTAGGCTACAGCAATTTTGTAGTCATTTCCAAAATGCTCTTTAAGGAGCTGTTTAGCCTTGTGATAGCCTACATCTGGCTTCATATGAAGGCAGCTCTTTATTAGCTCTTTCGGCTGTCCATTAGTGAACTGCTCTAAGAAGCAGAGGCGGTCCTTAGGACTTTCAGTGCGAGACTCTACTCCATGCTCAAAGGCGCTTACAAATGTATTGTAATCTAGAGGATCACCACTGAAGGTAGGGATGTCTAAAGGTGGCAACGTCATCATTTTTTGTTGTTTCACCATCAGCTCCGTTATATTATTCTGACGTGTCATGACAGTACAGAGTGTTTCAACTGCTTGCTCATCTGCTGCAAAATCCACTCTAGACTGCTGCGTACCAATAGGGTGATTTTGTAAAGGCATGAATTCCCCATGTCCATTTTCTGTGTTGGTGACTGGAGTTTGACTTACAGGTAATGGTATGAATCCAGAATCAATAGTCATTGGGTATGCAGGACTCACATGTGACGAGCGCTCATTTTCAAAATTCTCTAATACCTTTAATTTAGCATCAGAGGCGGCAATAGCAGTTTGCAGATCTAGCTGCTCTCTTTTTGCTTTCAACTCAGCTTCCTGTCGTTCAAGCTCTTGCTTTTGTTTGAGAGCTGTTGCTTGTGCGAGCAATGTGGCTCTCTCCATTTCAGCTTTGAGGCGTACTGAGGAAGCAGTGGACACTTGGCTCCCAACGGCTGACCTGCGCCTCCTGCTTTTACTGCTTAATGCAGCGGACATCACAGAAACACTGTCGGAAGGCTGGATGTCTGCATCACACTGTCTAGCTTGCTCTGTGCGCTCCTCAGCTGCTTTAACCCACGTTTCCACATGTTGCATAAATCCACGAATACGACTAGCATTAGGTTCATACCATGAACTTTGGTCCTTTTCAAATTCTTCTTCATGCATTAATAGTCTCAAACTATCATTTATCTTACACAGTTCTCCAAATGAATCTTGGTAGTCTAAACGCAATTTCTGCTTAACAGCATTCACGTTAGCATCATCTTCCATTAGCCGTTCGAGCTGATTAGCTTGGCTAGTTAGGTGGCCTAGCTTAGCCTTTCTAGACTGGGTCAACCTGTGCAGCCTTTCCTCGACAGCCTTTTCTGTCATTTTTGATTCTCTTTTTCCACACACCAGTTCTTCATCACCCTCATGCATTATGACAAATTTCCACAGTAGCAAAGCTTGTTTTCACTGCTTACTGTGATTCTTCCTCCAAGTAGGCTATTACCTTCAATCCACCGTGCACGGCCATTCGTTGCTAAACATGATCCTTTTCAGTATTCCTTTTCCCAAAAAAGGAGCAAGAAGGTTTTCTGACTAAAATGTAGGGTAATTTCCATTAAACCAAGTTCAAAAAAAGGGAGTCTATGGCTGACGCGTGTTCCTGGTTTCCAAAAGAAATGCTTCCAGTTGCATTTTGATTTGAAGACTGTTTATTTATTACAAACCGAGGATGTAACAATGAACTCCTTCCTAAAAAGCATGAAAGTTCCAAAAAATAGCAGTAATCCAGAAGTACCTGTGCACACGGTCAGAAAACCGTGAGACTCCTAACCTCTCTGTCCATGCTCCTCCCCTTCCCTCTCACACAGGGTTTCATGCTACTATTGCACTTACATACTTAAAGTGAGAGGTACCCCCTTTAGGTTCCAATCCCAAAACAGTAACTTAAAATTACTTTATGTAAACACATATATTTTCACATTTATTAATCCTGACTTATGTAATGAATCTATGAATTATAAAACAAACATGAACTCAATTGTAAATAAAAATATAAAGCAGATGTCTGGCGCTTACAATATGCTTCACCATATTTTCTAGTCTTTGGCTTAGAATGAAGTTGGTTTGGAAACATATTCAGCGATGCTTCATCTCCTGCTTTGCGTTTGTGTGGGAGCCCCGTCAAAGACCTGTCCATTATGCTAGCAGTGTCCAAGAGTTCTTTTTTTTTTTCTTTTTCTCATATCACGACCCCCCTAGGGGGGCGGGCCCTACACTTTGGGAACCTCTGCCCTATGAGCAAGCACTTTGGTGACAGTGGGAAGGAAAAACTCCCTTTCAACTCGCCTCTGTCAGTGCGCCCCAGGGCAGCTGTGGCTACAATGTAGCTTGCCATCACCAGTGTGTGAATGTGTGGATGACTGAATGTAGTGTAAAGCGCTTTGGGGTCCTTAGGGACTAAGTAAAGCGCAGAACCAGGCTCAGGGAGGGGCGGGGCCATCTGCTGCGACCAGTTGGGGTGAGGATTTAATTAAAAACCCAGTTTACATGCATCCTATATGTGATCAGTATTAAAATGACATATATGCAGACATCTAATTTAGTAGAAATGATCTCAGCCAGGAATAAAAGTAAGTCATGCAGGGTGATGACATGGAAAAAAATCTGCCATTTGAAATAAGCCTGATAATAACTACAAGAAGTGCAAAAAATACGCTTTGCATGTCCTGGAATGTGACACGTGTCACCAGTTTCTCCATTCAGATGGGATTCGTGTGAGAGTTTAGATAACAAGATTTCAATGAGAGGTCTAAATGATAAACCTGAATACAGATCACATGGAAATTCCAGGCATAAATTTAATATAAAAATCTGAGCTGATCTTTCAGAAAATACTGATGATTCATACACCTAACATGCTGGTTATTTGCTTTCTGACAGTTAAAATTTGCCCTACAGAATAAACATAAGCTATTTATACAGATAGGGCTGGCTTTAATATTCCTGATATATTTTATGTACATTAAAGTTAAAGTCACTTAAATTTCTTTAATTATGCTGCCTCCTAACTTTTAGTGCCACAGCAGATAGTGCCCTATCCACATGTGATACAAGTATTACAAGTATTTCACACACAGCAACACATACATGTTTTAAACTTATTTTAACCTTTACTTATTTGTCTCCATGCTGGGGGAGCTGCTCCTGCTTAGCTCTGCTGGGAATCATTAAAGCTGTTTGGGACTTCCAGTCAGTAGAATAATCAACCATAAGGCCACCCCTATAAAAGAAATTCTGGAGGCGCCCCTGTTGGCCCCAGATGGTTTCCTGTGCCAGCTGAAACACACATTATACAACTTATGAATCATGTCTTTGTTGCTGTTTTGGTTTTTGGGGGGGGGGGGGGGGGGGGGGGTACGGATGTCAGTAGCCTCACCTGTACCTGTGCCGTGTCTGCTTTATTCTATTATGCTTTTCAAATCTGCTTTCAGCATAGACACCAAACAGCTGTAATAAAGTAACCACCAGATTTTAGGTGGGCCAAAATAAGTTTACCGTGTGCAGATCTCTCTCCTAGAAAAGAAATCGTTGTTTTGTTTCTCAGCCTGCAACATACCAAAAAAGATCTTTTTCAATGGGAATGTCTGCCTCAGGCAGAGTCTTCATCAGCAGTCATGTTCAAGCAGGTCTTACTGGATGTTTTGCATTTGGTTTGTTAACTTCAGCCCTGAACTAACATTGTCAGTCTCTGTGTATAACTAAGGCTTCTGATCACTTACGAGCTGAAATGGCAAATCACCATATAATTTATTTCAGTGCTTCACTGTGAGAATCTCCCTATCATTTAATACACATTTCTATTCTATAAGTACATTGCAATAATATGATAATTAAGTAAAAGCATAGTTTTCTAGTCTTTTCTCATATTTAAGTATTGCAAGTTATTTAACCGGTGAGAGTAAATGTGGTACTTGAGGGTGATTTCATATTCTTTCTATGCGAAATCAGAGCAAGTGATTTACAGTTACATTAACATTGTGGATCCTGTAAGCCATTTCTCTCAGGGTGGGTACAGAGGCCTGTTCTAAAACTTTAATGCAAACACTGCGTGACATTTACACTGCTGGGCGTGGGCGTCGAGCAGCAGGCGGGATCGTCTTTGGTTCCCGTCGAGCTGCCAGTGTGCAAACAGACAGGTGAGTCGCTCAGCCGTGCAGCCGATCGAGGCTCAGGTTCCGCCCAGTTACGGGAGCTGTCAGGTGTCAGTGCTTCAGTGGTGGAAGCCGTCTGTCGTTAACTCAGCTTTGTCTGTTTACGATATGAGAGGACGGTACAAAATAAATGACCGCAGGGGCAGACGGGGAGAACTCGACTCCTCTCCTCTGCTGGGGGACACCGCGGCGGGCTCACCTGTCCCAGGTGCAGCAGTGTGTGGTGTGGGAGGCACTAAGAAAGGTAAGAAAGATTTTTTATCCCTGAGGAAAACGCTGGGAGAAGATTTATTATTAAAGGACTTTATCACAGCTCTTGTACTTTTACAAGAACGATGCTGGGTTTTTCTCTTTGTTGCTTGTTGGTTTTAACTCCTAACAGCTTGTAGTAACAGTTACAAACTCACCGGACACGTTTTTGAGTACACCTGTTCGACTACTAGTTACCACAGATGTCCAACCAGCCAATCACATGGTAAACTGAGCAAAAGAAACGTGACTTTAAACGTAGCATGGTCGTCAGATCGAATGTTTGCTGATCTACTGTCACCGCCTGGGAGTGTGTTGTTTAGAGAGAGCGCTCCAGAAAAGAGAAACTATAATGCGATAACAGACATCAGACGAGGCTGGCTTCGAGCTTGGTCCTGCACCAAGAAGCGAGGACTTCTTTACTTTTTTGGACTGACCCTAACATCAGCCTAAACAGTCACATGAAGCTGTGGGCCACTTTAGTGTTCAAGTGGTACAAAAACAACCAAACAAACAAGAAAACAGCCACAAATATTTCAGAAAATGTTTTGTTTGTTTGTTTTTATTTCAAATATTGTATAAATAGACAAAAAAAATCTCACTCTTAACTAACTGAAGTCTTTCATTGAAGGACCAAACAAACACACTGGTCCCTATCATTGTGTTCATATTTAACAAAATCAAACTGCACACATAAGTGTACACATGAGTTTGTGACTCTGTCACTGAGCTAACAGCCTCAGCATGTTTGTGCTCTCTGCTCATATTGGTTTCAAATCAGTTTTGGCTTTTTAAAGAACTTATTCTAACAAAAAAGTCACTTCAGGGGCCAAACTGCCTTACATTTATTCACATCAGTATACGGGCCACAAGTAGGGCTGATGTGGGCTGCATGTGGCCCCCAGGCTGCGAGTTTAAGACCGCCGTACTAAATTAACCCAAGATTTCTGCAGCGCACCCATGTGAAGAGGGTGACGTTGGCAGCATCTGGCCAATCTTAAAGGGTCATTTTTTGCACAGATAATGATCGCCTGCTCCAGAGAGGTTAGCAAATGGTGATTGGAAATCTATAAAGAATCTAAATATATAATAGTCAAATATAACACTGTGGTTAATTATTAATCATTTTATTTCCAGTGAATTATTTTAATACTGTGAGCTCTCAGTCCTGCCGTAGACGTCTATGGTGACAGGTTAGAGCTCTGAAACTTTAGCCTGCATCCATTTAAACGTTAAAGCTTACTGTTCCACAGCCCGATAAAGGAGGCATGGAAACTGGAAAAAAGTTTGGAATTCTAGAGTCCTGACAACCCTGCTAAAAACAGGAATGTGAGGATTCACTTCACTCATCTAAAGGACCTGCTTCATTCTGTGTGCATGTGTTTAAAAAAAACAGTGCGCATGTTTTAGGAAAAGACATAAGCAAAGTGCAGGGAGCTGAGATTGTACAGTACTGCACAACAGGTTCCACTGTGAGCCGCTTTACACTTATCAATCTGTGTTGTGTTATTTATTTATTTTGTTTGCTTCAATGCATTTTATTGAGCTTTTTTTCTCTTTTAGAGCAACTATATTTAGCCTTTTAAAAAATATTTCATTTGATTATATTTACTTGAGCTGCTTTTATTCTTTCTCTTTGACTGAGCTCTTTTCCATTCGGCATTATTTTGAAAAGTTCTTCGACTCTATTCAGGCGTTTATGTTATAGGCAATGTTCCCTCTAAGCTGCGTGCGTAATTGCGCACTGCTGGCACGGTCTCTGCGCACAGAAAATCTGTGTTGCGCACAAAAAAATCTAACCTGAATTGAAATTAAAACTTTAACAATTCTGTTTTGCAGTGTTAGTCAGTAAGTGAGGACACCGTGTTTTAGCTAGCAAAGCGGCGTGGCTGATGTGGAGTGAAGCCACGTTAATGACAACGTGTACAACCATTGGAGATGTGAGCAGGACAGACGGAACAACTGACGGAAAAAGTGTGGACTTTATACCAGTTTTTAAATTGTGTTGATAGGCCACGTAAAACCAGAGTTATGATAAAAATATCTGCAATGTTTGGTTTTCTTCCTGAATACTATCGTTGTTTATATTTACTGCGGGAAGAAACGGTAAAAACGGCGTTTTATAAGGAAAACACTCGAAAGTACTCTCCGCCTGTGAGCAAAAACAACACCAAAAACCCCCCACCCTTTCCTATTGGTGGAAAAATGCACCATGTTGACCAATCAAAACATGGCATTTGTTGTTTAGGAAGAAGGAAGTTTTAGGAGTGACGGCGTGTTTTGAGATGTGAGAGATTTGCGACGTTTAGCGCAAATCTTGTGTAGTTAGTGTGTAGTGTAGTCAATAGTTTTGTTGTGTGTGTCAGAACAATGAGGCGACTGCTGAATGTTACAGGTGTTACAGGAGTGATACATCTCCTGTTGTCAGGCCTGCAGGTATCAGGCTGTTGTTCTCCTTTATCTCATAGTGGACAGAAATTATTTTTGGAGTGGCACAAATAATTTGTGTGGCATCAGACTTGATGCAGAACAGCTGATTGTTCTGTAAATAGTTTGAAATGTTTATTTAAAAAAACACCTTGGCTGCATTTTTAGGTAAACAGCTGCAAAAAACTTTGTTTGCAAAACTGAGTTAATTATATAGTTACTTCTTCAAAAAAGTAACTATATAATTAATTGCCCAGCATTGGTCATTATTTACTGTATTTACTGTAGTTACAGGACTCTCTCCCAGACCACAGACTCAGACTCATAATACAAGTCAGAGCTTTATTTAAAAAAAAAAAAGTTCAAGTTATTTTTACTTCCAACAGTGTTAACATACTACACAGGTCACGAACAAGATTTTTTTTACATTTTCATTGTAAGTGGGCTAAAGCAGTTAATTAAAAGTAGTCTAACATAAATGTAAATGCTGTAATTTGATTATTTTAATAAACATGTAACTTGGATGGATTGGATGCTGGCGTGACCACAGTGCACACGTCTGCTGTTGCTCACAGTGGTCCAAGGGACCGCTCAGGGAGTTTGTGTGTTCGCTCACACACATGAAACATTAGAGGGAACATTGGTTATAGCTTCTGTTGACTTTTTTGGCATCTGTAATGCAGAAGTTACCCGTCATTTAAACCTGACGCTATACTGTGTTGATGACACACTGACATTCAGAGTATTTCAAACTCCTGTCGGTGTTACTGCTGAAATCGTCAGTACAGTAGGTGAAGCACGGCCACATCTTACAGTTACAAGTCGTTTTACTGCTGCTGTTTGTGTGATTATGATGCACTCAAAACTTGAATGGAACAGAAATAATGATCCTAATATGGTATGTCTCATACACAGCAAAATCTCCAGTGTTAAACTGACACTAGAGAGTGTCTATGTGAGTGCACTCCTCTGAGTGTTAAATATAACACTGTTGTGTTAAATGATCACTTTTGACAGTGTTATATTTTTAAGAGTAACCTAGTCAGTTTTGAAGATTAACACTGAGCAGTGCTGATTTTCTAACACTGGAATATTTCTAACATTTTGAGTTATTTTCCAGTGTTAGAAAATCAGCACTGCTCTGTAGAGAGCTGGTTCTGTGTCATGGTGTCACAGCAGTCTGATCCTTCATGTTTCCCTCCAGGTGCCAGACGTTCCCTTTATGGTAACGACAAGGTCTACCTCGGAGTCCGTGTCAGAATGCCAGTAAAGGATCTGCTGAGAAACATCCGCCTCACTCAAGGCTGTGGCCAAGATTTGAAGGTAGGCTTTTTCTGAGGTTCAAAACACACACGTACAATAAAAGTGTGACAAAGATACAGAAACACATTTCACTGCTTGGAAAAGGAAATCTTGTGTTTTCTAAAATCAAGTTCCCCCAAACGCTGCACCAACTGAAGCCAAGGCAAAATAACAAAGTGCATGTAACATGTGACATGCTTTAGTTATGAAGTGTGAGATTATCGCAACAGCGTCTTAATAACTGATAACTGCAGGCAGCAGCACACAACCAGGTAGAGAACTGACCGTGTTCATAATGTGCAGCCGAAAACTGATCAAATGTATCGTCTGCAGCGTGACCTCACATCTCAGATGGCACGAGTACGGGAGCGATTCCCACGATGGTGGTGTTATCTGTTTATGAGCTGAAGATAAAGGTTCTGTTAGTCATGCTTAAAGATTGAAAGTGGCTTTGCATTGGGCTCACTGTAGGTTCAAAAAAATACTGCATGAATAGGTAAAAATTGGACTTCTGTGTAAGTTCTGTATAGTATTATATTTAGATTTATATTCACAGTTTCATTTTTTTATATTGTGTAATTCTTCACGTGCACTGTTTTTGTTTTGTACTGTTTTTTGTTTTTAATTGAGCGAGGTTGTTTTTCATCTTTTAGCTGTTGTAACAACACAATCTATTAATATGACACAACGTATGTGGATTTATGGGTGTGTGAAGAATCCCAGAGAACATCTCCCACTGATGCACTTTTTGTTTTTATCCCTTCATCATCCAACTGTGTGAATGCAGGACAGATACAGCAAAACAGCCAAAGGTCAGTGCAATCTTTATTTAACGCAGCAGTTTGCACCACGAAGGAGGTCGTGTGATTGGATTGGTTGGCTTCTTTGCATGAAAATGTTGGCAGCGGTGGGGTTAGCCTATGTTGGATGGATGTGCATCATCTTATGCGTGATGTTAAGAGAATTTTCCGTCGTGGCAGATTTATAGTGTTGTTTGGGGGTGTTATGGTGTCATGCAGGCTTTTGGGCCTGGCTTAAGAAGAAGCCAAACATCCTGCGTAGAGGTGTGCCGACTTATACTTGACTCTTTGTTCCTCAGGAGACTTAAAACGAGCTAAAACGAGCTCCAGGCGCCGAACCGTCAAGGTCAGTGTTATAAATGACAGAACTCTGCTCCACCCAGAAGGTTTCAAAGTGCAAAGCTTTGGTATGCTGTAATCTACATGTCACTTTGAAGAGCAGTTCAAATACTCTGCAGTACTCTTTGGCTTTCAGACACAACAGCCGTCACAAAGCCTGGAGGAGCTGTCAATCATCGTCGAAGTACTGGAAGAAGATCTCAGGACTGGCAGCAGAAACCCATTGTCTCCCCCACCCCTGTCCCCCACTGGTCCACCAGTTTCTCCTCAGCTGTCTCCAACTGGTAATATGTTTTTTAAAGCTACTCCTTAAAGTGAGACTGTGACTGGCAATTACTTCCACCCTTGATGTACCATGCTGTCTCCGCTCGGTGCAGGATTTAACAGTGACGAGTACGATGAAATCATTCCCAGCCCCCCGTCCTACATGACCTACTCTCCAGGCACAGCAGAGCACCACCAGACCCCTCCTGGCTTCACGTTTCCCAGCTGCCCGCCCTCGATCTTTGGAATTGTGAGCAAAAATGGTGAACAAAGGCAGGAGTGGTTTGGTCCCAGGAATCACAGTGAATATAACGTGAACGGCGGCGCTTTCTTCTGGACACAGCTGCAGAAAGAGGAGGGCCAGCTGAGGGATGTCTGCGATGCAGAACTGCTGTCCGCTGATGAACATGGCAGGACGTAAGTTTGATAGAAGACTGTCCCTGTATGTGTGTAAAAGGTAATAAGAACCAAAGAGGAGGAGCTTTTACTGTTCACCACCCACGAGCAAAAAAACTAGCTGAAATTTTCAGGAGACACAGGAGTGAAATGAAACTGCAGTAATGTACAGTATGAAATATAAATGTTATTGTTGAACATTAAGTCTCATACATCTATCCTAGCAGAGCATCTACTGACCAGAACTATTTCAAAAAGAGCCCAGAGTATAAATTGTTGGTGTGGACCAGATCGGGGTTAGTCAGCCGTCGTTATTACACGGCTGCAGATTACTTTTTAACTTTTTAACAAACTAAAGCTAGCCAATACATGTCATTAGCCTAATGCTACAGTTATTTTACAAATATAAAAACGACTGAAGAATTTAGAGTCAAAAAAGAACCAGACGATGCTACGACTCGTTTGTCCTCCTGTAGTGGTAGGTAGGTTAAATCGTTTATAACCACTGTCTCTCACCTCGCACCAACAGCTGGGGGTGCACGGTCCTGCACAGGCAGTCATTCCAGCTTTTACTGCAAAGGGACAGATTTTTACTAGAGAACCTTATACTGGAGCTGACGGTTGAAACTGTGCATGTACAGCTGTGGTCAAAAGTTTGCATCCAGTGATCATGGGCATTTCTTTTGAACTATTGATTTTTAAATTATTTTAAGAAACAAGAGCTGGGCGCACACATTTGAATTTACAGGATCAAAATATGCATATACCCCCATTAATGCTTAGATAAATGTCCCTTAGCATGTTCACCCTCAGTGACATCCATTTGGCAGCCATTAATAAGCTTCTGGCATATTTCTGGATGAATACTTGCTCACTCTGCTTGGCAGATAAATATAAATCTCTTGTCTTAGCATCAAAAAGCACAGACATGACTAAATAAATAAAGATAATCATCTAGACCCACCGTTGGGAAAATCAACAAATGTGTCATTTAAAAAAAATCTGTATTCGTTTGTATTGAGGTTATGGGCCCTTTTCAAAATAAAGGTTTGAGCTTGTTGGCTATGCTAACATCATGTACTGTTTTTTTATCATTGTGTTGACATAAAGGTAGACAGAGCCACTTTCTGATTTCATCTTGTGATCTCACCTTTAAAAAAATCCAGATGGTGCTTTCTAAACTGCAAATTTTGTGTTTTCTGCAAAGTCAACAAGCTTCCAGCAAATTTCTGTTTGGCAAAGATTTATGAGATCTCCTTCTTTCATCGCTCTCTCTTGTTTTTCAACCATGTACTTACAGGATCCTGTAACTGATGTCTCAGAGCTGTGCTGAAGGACTGACTTGCAAAACCAGCCTTGAACTAGTTTGGTCACATGTGTTGTCCTTGAACATTTAATTAGCCTTTTTTCAAAGGGCGTTTTGACATGCTGGAAACTCACGCTCGGTTTTTGTCTTCTGGTGTTACTTACGTTCACCGGGGCACTGCTCTAATTAGTCTGCTGCAAGGAGGACACAAAGAAGCTCACTCAAATGTGCAGAAGTCCTTGGACACAAGTCAACCTTTCAGTTTACACAGACGCAGCTCCAGTTACATTTGCATTTATTGTATTTCATGTATTCGATGTTCGTGTATGAAAACGTTTTTTGTTAAAGAATTTGTCAGACCACAGGAAGAGTAGCTTCTGCAGAAGCTGATGGAGATCTTAATACACAAACAAATAAAGTGTTCATAACCCACCTTTACCCATTTCCGTAGCCGTGTTTCAGTAAAAACTTTAATCGTTTATTTGTGTTTCTCCTTCCAGAATTCTTCACAGAGTAGCATGTGTTGGAAAGAGGGCTCTGGGCTTTGCCATTGCTAAAAGGATGGCCACATTCAACAGCCTGGACCTAAAAGACTCAGATGGCATGGTAAACAGATTTACATTTCTATTTTTTTATTTCTATTTTTATGAATATTACAACTGTGTGTTGCTTTGTACAACATTTCCCTCCAGTGTTTTACAAGCCTGGCAACATGTCAGCTTCATTTTTCTTTGCTTTTAAGCCTGTAACCAGTAAGTTAGCTAACACGACAACGTGACCAGTTTATCAGCAGTACTGGGATTAATAACAGCCAATAAATGAAAATGACAGTTGAGTGTTGACATTGCACAGTTTGTCTAACAGGGGGAATCTGCAATTTACCTCTTGACAACCTGTCGTGTAGAACACTTACAAAATACAAGTAGTAGCTAATCCGAGCTAATCCGAGCTGATGTAAAACACATGGTAGGTGATGATAATGTTTCATCTGTTTTAAAGAAAAAATATCAGCCAGTATATCAAAATATCAGATTTTTTATCCACCAAATATTGCTATTGGTCTTTAAAATCCTGTATTAGCTAATGTGTCCTCGTGGTTTACTTTCCCTGTTAGGCATGTGCAGATAAAAGGACCGGGAATAAAGACGTTTAAAATATGAACTTAATACTGTGTCACCTGTTCAACTAAGATTCTTCCAGCCCGTTCTCACTCCTGAGGCGTAATATAGTGACGATTTGTCACGTCCCACGGCGTTCCTGAGGAACGCGAAAGGTGACCGCCCATGTTCTTATGCTACGCGCCGGGTTATGGGTGAAATCCAGTAGAATGACGCTCCCGCGGTAATACACGCTCCAGCCACGTATTCCAGCACTAACCATAACCTTATCCCTAAACGTAACCAGCACTTTCACGTTACATACTGTTTTCCAAAACGATTTAACTAAAACGAACGTACATGTGTAGATTCATTCCAAATGTTTCCTCATTTTTCCGATCTGGTAATCTAGGGAAGTGCTGGGTGTGCAGAAGCGTAACATGTCGGCGATTTGTCACCCAGCGTAAAATGTTACGCTTTGGAAGTGAGAACGTGTTGGATTCTTCAGGTATATATGTGACACTCATATGTGACTCAAGTATATATGTGACCCCCCCCCCCCCCCCCCCACCACCACCACCACCACCACCATGACTCCCTGTGAGGCTCCCTGCGTACAGAGCTGCATGTGTTCAGCTTCACTGTTCTATCTGTGTGTTATTGCACATGTTAAGGTCCATATTAGGTGTTACCCATCAGTATGTAATTAATAGGTAACCACTAAGTCTTCAGTCAGTTTGCACAACGTCTTGTTCCCAGATATTGTTTTGCAGCCACATTCATGGTAACTATTCACCGTGCTGAGGACAAAAGTGACAAAGACTTGAGTGCGTTCTGCACCAACATGTTCAGTTCATAGCTTCGTGCTTTCCTTTGCTCTCTGTTCAGACTCCTCTTCTCTACGCATCAAAACACAACCACCACCTGATGGTGGCCGATCTGATCTATCTGGGAGCCAACGTCAACGAGACGAACAACGCAGGAAAATCATGCCTCCACCTCAGCGCTGAGAGTGGCTACATCAGAGTCCTGGAGGTCAGAGCCGTTATCATTTCTGCTTGTATAGAGAAAGAATCTGACTGCGTGACAGTACGTCTGCTGTTGGGCTTTTGCTTTTGTTTCCCATCTTTCTGCACAGTTTACAAGCAAGTCAGAGTAGCATTACAAGTTACTGTCAGAGACAGAGCTTAGAAAATAGCTGTGATGAAAAATTAAGGTTGTGTAGTTCACTGTGCAAATTGTTAAAGATATTTAAAAAGTTGTCGTATTTAAATTTTTCTAAAGTCTGTCCACACAGTACAAACATGTATGACAGAAGGGCTCAGGCTAAAGAGCTCACTGAATTCCAGAGTGGTGCTGTAATAGGATACGACCACTGAACAAGTCAGCTTGTGAAACATCCGTCTGTCGTTGCCTCTGCAAAGTTAGAGCGCAGCGATGCATAAAAGTCACCAGTGCAGAGTTCCCAGGCTCCTCTGGCAGCCTCAGCCCTGTGACTGTGCGCCGGGAGCTTCATGATTTGGTCTCCACGTCTGAGGAGCTCCTGTGTGTGTGATGTGTTGGTGGCCCAGCTCTGGCTGTACTTTGATGCACGGCGTCAAGTTTGTGCTGATCAACTTTTGCTTCTTATCTGCTGTATTCAATCCAAATGTATTCAAATGTTTTCTAACAGGTTCTAATGCGTGCAATGATGGATGGCATATATGTGGACGTCGAAGCTACTGATAACTCTGGTAAGTCCTCAAATCTTTAAAGCTTTCAGATCATTTTATTCGTGTATCACTGTTTCAAAAACATAATGAGACGATAAATGCAAAACATGGTTACATAAGAAGACAACACAGAACTAAGAGAGAGAAAAGTAAGAGCTTTGACGCCAAAGACGCCTTTGTCATTGCACGATCTTCTGTGTTAGTGTGCCAGCAACATGTCCGCCTTTAAACTAGAGATGGCACGATACCACTTTTTTATGTCCGATACCGATACCGATATCATAAATTTGAATATCTGCCGATACCGATATTAATCCGATACAGTGTGTTTTTTAATCAATAAAACTGTTTTTTTAATATCTTGCCGCATTTTGTATAAGTTCATACTCAAGTTTAAATAAACAACAACACTAAAGCTATTCTGTTATACCTGTATGTAAAAAATACACTGCACCCAAAATATTTCATAGTTCAGCAAAACTGATCAATCTAATAAACTTAAACCTGCTCCATCCTCCCTATTCTGGTATTTTAAAGAGTACTTAGAGAAATATTAAGCAACCTAACTAATAGGGTTGCAAACTCCCAGCAAAAAAAAAAAATAGGGAGCCACCCCCACCCTCCACCTCATGATGCTTAATCGACGTAATCAACTTTAATTTGATGCAGTGTGAAAAAAATGCACAGAAATAAATTATTTTTCAAGAATAATGAAATAGATTCAACATCTTTCTTCTACAGAATTGCAGAATTTACAGATGGTACTTGGTGTTAAAGAAAAAAGTACTAGCTTACTAGGGTATATTAGACTTAACAGTTAGTATATACAGTAATGGACTTCTATACATTTTACATCAGATTAAAACTTTGGGTGTAAGATTCAGATAATTATTTATTAAAAGCGAGACATTTTAAATGAGAATAAGAAAGATAAGTATGTCTTTGTGCCCCCTTTTCCCTGTTAATGCCCTATCGGCCCCCCTGGCTAAACTTTGCTAGGTCCGCCCCTGCACAGTTACGTCAGCTACAAAAGGATCCTGGTCTAGAAAGTAATATTAAATAAATTCTAACAACAGCTTATCAAGCTTAAACGTGCTGCTGTTGTTCAGCCGCTGGTTTCCTCTTTCTGGTGCAAAGTGGGCCAAAAACAAAGAAGAGAGACGGACTCGCGACAGAAAAGCCGATCAGCTGATCATTAAGCAGTTTCCCGATTGAAGTAGCAGCAGGAGAGGGAGAGAGAGAGAAGAGGCAGTCGCTCCATATATCGGTTGTTAAGCTTAACGTGGGAACGCTTTACAAACATTCAGAGATGAACTTACACACTTGCTTCACTTCTCTCTGGGATAACTTTCTCGGAGATGAAATGCTGGATTGGTAGCGAGGCTACAAATACACACAGCCGCTCTATCACGTGAGCACACTGCTCCGACGTGCTACGGTTATGAGCCGAGTTACGCCGTGTTGCAAGTTTTGTGAGGTGCTTTGTTGATATTTAATGGATCGGATTACATTTTTTATTTCTCGCCGATATCCGATCCAGTAATTTAGGTCAGTATCGGACCGATACCGATACGTAATATCGGATCGGTCCATCTCTACTTTAAACAGCAGCACTTCCTTTGTGGCATAGTCATTAAGACCCAAAACCAACAGCTTCCTCTCATGTGCTGTAGAACAAAGCCAAAGAAAGACATTTGGCAGTGCTTAAAATCCACAAACAGTGACCTCTTGTTTGTAGTTGTGCTGTGTTATTTAATGGCTTTAGTCATTACAGCATGGTTAGCCATAACTGACTAACCAACTGTCATCAACTAGAATAAAACAAGGTTTCCTTTTTTCATCTTTAACACAAATGAGTGTAAAGAGCAAAGCACACGAGAACAAAACCTGAAAGCGTACGCTGCACTTCCTGTTTTTGTCTGCAACTGTT
This sequence comes from Pelmatolapia mariae, assembly GCF_036321145.2. Classification (NCBI taxonomy): domain Eukaryota; kingdom Metazoa; phylum Chordata; class Actinopteri; order Cichliformes; family Cichlidae; genus Pelmatolapia; species Pelmatolapia mariae. Next base: position 662,397 of record NC_086239.1, on the reverse strand, counting down.
TGCAGTTATGCTTAGAAGCAGTCCATTATCCTGCAGCCCTCTGTGTTTCTGCAGGGATGAGTGTGGTACAGTGTGCTTCGATTGCTCTGAAGGCCACAATCTGTGAGGTGGAAAGCAACGAATCCCTCGGTCACAGCAAGCTCCACACACTCCGCCGAGAGCAAATGATGGAGACTCTGGAGTGTGTGCTGCAGATGTGCAGCTACCTTCATGTCATGGTGAGTCTCGCAGTAACCATGAAACACACATTGCTGCAGCACTATTCATACATTGTTTCTTCTGACCTCTCGAGCCAGGTGACATTTACACACCTAAATAGTCCTCACAGATTTCAAGACAAGCTGTTTTGTAAGGCAGCACTAAATCATAAGAGTATAAAGACATAACGAGCCAGGATGAATCTGAGCTCCTGCGTGGACTTCACACAGAGGACAGAATCATTGGCCCCACTGATGCTAATGTTCAGTTCGTAAGTCTCACACTTGACAGGAGGGACTAATAATTTTATCATCAACTGTAAGTAGGCAATCATCCACTCATGCTTCCAAGTTTGGCAGAATGAAAACAAGCAGACTCAACAGCTGACTGAAGGAGTGTAAGCCACATCAGTATTTGCTGTTTATGTTCCTGCAACAACAATGTTAGACTTCAGTCCATCCTTCACGGCACAGCAGTCTGGGACCGTTGACCAGCCACCATGTGGAGCATAACATAATGAGAGACATGAAAATTGCCAAAGTGAAACTGATTTTACTGATTTTATTGGTGCATTTGCAGCAGTGTAAAAGAGACTTGGCAACAGATTAGAATCAAGTAGCAGAACGTTCATGTGTTTGCCACGTCACCAAATGAATTCATGCACACTCGGCGCTTCGTTCAGCGGTGTTAGTAAGACATGCTTTAACAAATATATCCCCCGAGCACTGAATCGATTATACACCCATAAAAACTGTAAACAAAAGAATCCATGGAAGTGTGGCACTGCTGACAAAATAACACATTAAGTACAGATTTGAGAGGCAGCTGAAGGGAACTTCTTGACTTCAGTGCTGTCCATGTTTCATATAGAGTAAAAGTACAAAAGTGACAGGTCCAGTTAATGAGGATTACAGTTCGTCTTCAGTGCTTTAAAACTGAAGAATATGGTTCAGAATACTCTGGGTCTACATCTCCTGCAGAACTACAATTTTCTGTTCAGATTTTTTTGTTTTTACAAATTTGAATTTGAGTGAATTTGAAACGATTAACCCGACTGTCCTTCTTCCTCAGAGGATGCAGCCCAGAACCGGCTGATCTGCCTGGCAGGGCGTTTCAGAGACCCCGACGGTAACGTTTCGAGTACATTCAGGCTTGTCTTTGTCTTAGAGAGGCTGTAATTATTGGTGTGTTTTTTTCTCTCCAAGCATGTGTTCAGGCCTGTTACAGAAACATCTGACATTCTGTGTTTGGCAAAAACGCCTGACTTGCAATCAGGCGTTTACTGTATCCTGCACAGAAATGTTAGGTTCTCATTAGCTGGTTTCTATGAAACTTCCATTGTTTGTTACGTTGGAGTAACAACTTGTCCTCAGTTAGGGTGTCCAGCTGATCCAATCTGAAATCTATGCAATGTTCTTTAAGCTGTTAATGTCACAGAGCTCTTTGAGGAGAGCTGTGACATTGTTACCTAGAACAAGCCATAGGATTTATATGTTGGATCTTTAACCTCTTGAATCCACCAGTCAAGCCTTAGGTTTGGGTTCGGTTAACATCCAGCCACACTGTCACACAAACACTGCTGTGCACGTGTGAAACACTTCATTCAAAATGTAACATCTTCTAGTTTCTGAAAATATGGCTGTTTAGCATGTGGCTAAAAACAAAACCCAGCTCTAAGTCTCGACGGGTGCCGGCGACGTGGTGGACGTTAAGAGGTTAAGAGGCTCTGATACTGGAGGACATTAAGTAGTGCCGAGGGGACGAGGAGTCCCTCGATCTCTTGTGCATGTATAACTTTTTTTCTGTCAAATATCATCTCTGTGTCCGTGAACAGTTGTCATTGATGAGTAATCTGGTTAAACACAGAAATGTACGAGTATTACTTCATTCTTGTTTCGATGTACGCTGTTTGAAAAATGAAACCACGGCAGTGAAAAGAAAAACAAAATGATAAAATGTAGTCATGTTCATAAATTACATGAAAGCTTAATGTTGAGTCTGATGTGTTTCCATATGTATATGTGTAGTTAGCTCGGTCACCGCAGCAGACGGCACACTGGTTATAAAGTGAGGAGTAAAGACTGATGGAGGGCCGCTCTGCAAACCAGTGTGCCTGTACTGGAAAATGATAAATATTAGGAATGCACCAGTATATTGGCTGATGGATATTTACCAGAAGTGTCCCATTATTTTTAAATTCCTATTGATATTCTTGCATAACTCACCACAAAGCTGAAACTAATGACTCTTTATGCCAGCACTTATTCTTGTCTTTAAGCTGTGGTGCATGAAAACGTTAACAACAGCATTACAGCGCAGAGAGTCCTTTAAATGACCTCAGAGTCCATCTGCCTGCTATTTTTGGTGTTCCAGTCATTGTTTTTTGTTTGATGTATTTGGAAAATAATGTCAGCATGTATGTAAGACAGCTTGTTGTTAGCACGTTGTTTATCCTTTTAGTTTTCCAATAGTGCTGAGAACATAAATATGACATAACATTAATATTTACATATTTGTTTGGGGTTTTATTTATCACGGGTTCCTTGTTTGTTCAGGTCTGTTTTAATACTGACTTTTTTTTCCAATTTTGTTTAATATGTTTTGACTCTTTGACTCTGTACATGTGAGTTTGAGCCATACAAAGAAACTGAGCAGACTTTAACCAAATATATGAACATATCTATATATGTATATACAACACGAGAAGTCCTGAGCAGTCAGGGAGTCCACCGTTACTGCATTATGAATGAGAAACAGTGTGACGGGCCAGGCTCCACGATCCTTTGCGATTCCTTGACTGGGTTCTTTTGCGGGCTCGACTGGCCCACAGGGAGGCGTGTTCCACTCATTTTCCACTCATGTTACATTTGATTTCAGTGTATTTGGACTTTTCATATTTCGGGTGCTAATTTTAAATATTAATACCACTAGTCTTATGTATTAAAAACAAATGACATCCTAGTCTTAAAAAACACTTTCCTGTATTGTACGAGATTTGTACTGCTGTTATTATGGGATATTATATAAGACATGGGGATGAAACGGGCTTAACTAGGGGCTCTGTAACTTTTTTTGTTTTATTGGGGGGGTGTAAGCATTCTGTCTTTTGTTTGTGGGCGTGTGCTCCAGTGTATACCTGTGGTTAAAATGTGTTTGTTTGTTTGTTGTCTTATACGGAGTGGTGCCAACAATTTGACCTTTGGGTTGTTTTCACACGAGTCATAATGAGATGTTTGGTGAATCATCAGGTAGAGCTGTTAACCTGAGAGTCATAGGGTGTCACACACAGACACACCCCCCGCTCCATCGGCAGTCCTGATGGTTTTTCTTAATGTGCCTGCACGTTTTACGCTTGTGTGATAAAACATGTTTTTGCTTTTTAAAAAGGTCAATAAAGTTTGGGTTGAGTAAACATTATTTTGTTTTGGTTTGTTGGCCGATAAAGATGTGTTACTCAAATACATGTGCTGTTATCTGGGTTGATAATTAAAACCAGCAGGACTTTCTTTGCTCTTTTTTACCTTTTGAGGTATGTTTGATGTAGTTCTTGGATTTTCTGGTGCTGTATAAATAAAAGTGAATTGAACTGAGTCAGCCTACGTTGTGAGTGTATGTGTGCGGTTTCTCAGCCTGAGTGCAGGCAGCTAGTTTCAAACACCAAGACAGCAACCATAAAAAAGGCTTTCATAACAATGACTGTCTTAATTAAATCATCCTGATCAGGAAATCGAAAGCCTTAGCAGCATGTTAATAACACAAAACAATGAGCAGTTACTGCTCTATGCTCAAAACTCTGCCAGTAACTTTATACCAAACCAAAATTCACACAAAGTCAAAGCAGCAGAAAAAGCACAAACTCAAGCTGTCAGGTTCATTCATGCATCCAGAAGGATTTCAAAAGTTTGTCGTGCTTGTTTGACCCTGCTTAGCCAGAGGCTAGAAAGCAGAAGCAGTGAGCATTTCTCAGTGTCAGGCTTTGACAATAAATCATGTTTACGAGATCACATCTGCTGAAACTGTTTACTGGAATTAAACGAACCTTTGTTTACGTTTGAGCTAAATCCTCCGATTAATTCCTCAGAGGACAGGTTCACACACAAACTCTCTGTAGTCATCTCCCCTTGCCCAACTTCTGATTACGCAAACATCCAGATTCTGTTCCCACTGCTCGAGTTCTCGTATGAGTCACTGATGAAATGATTTTAAAGCAGACCGTAGATAAAAATGGATGTAGCTAGTGTGAGTAAAGTCTAGTTAGTTCAGCCTAGAGCTGATTGTTTTATCATCAGCGTCTTGATGTTAAACCTGACAAGTTTGATAAGTGAGGGATGGATCTAACAAGAAGCCTCCTCACACACACACCAGCAGACCCTCGTCTTATGTGTCCTCCTGTGTCTCCAGCAACAAACAAAGTTACTGACTACTCTATAATGAGAACTGTAAATTGTTCCCTTTCAGTTTAAGGCAGAGCCAGCCAACCAGGAGCAGTCTAACATTTGGCATTTTTCCACCTCGGTCACTGCTGAGGTCAAAAATGAGAAATAACCTGAAAACCTTCATCTCAGTTCAAAGATGTGATGGGGAGAGGGATTGAAGCTGAGGGGAAATGCCCTTTTGCACCACTAGATGGTGCTCATGACTTTTTCTTTTGTTGCAAATGGGGTTGTGAGGTGCTGTAGTACATGTGATACAGTTTATTCCAGTCACATCACCTGGATGGACCCCTGCATTAATCACTGGTTACCCAGTTCTTGCCTGTGGCCCTTCAAAGTCTCCTTTATGGTAGCACAGAATTTACAGCGACTCAGTGTTTCGACCCGAAGCTCAGATTTCCATAGAAGGCCTTATATAAAAATAGTTATGGGTTAGGCAATAACAAACAGCTGGGCAGTACAATGAGACATCGCTCACATAGCAGTAAGCAAGTTGGAGGTTTCATTACTCCAAACACGCCAATTAAACTGCAAAGACAGACACGAGCTTGTAAGGCTTCATTTTTTTAAAGAGTCTATCTGTGGTCTACACCACAGGTATAAAATGTAGTGAAATATACACACACTACACATATACCACAATAATTTACATCTTAGTAATGTACACCTGGATTATATATATGTAGAGACTGACACGGGCTGGGAACCAGGTCCTTCTGCCTGAAGTCCACTTCCTGGGCACATGTTGGTGCATTGAAGTATAAATTCTCCATGGATCCTTGCGCTCACCGTCGGATATGTAACTGGAAACCAGTCATACCTACTGGACTTGCAGACGTGGAAAATATATAATAAAAGCCACATTGCAGTACACGTCCAAGTTTCTTTGCATGTTTCTACATTCTTCCAGTCTACTGGCTGCACTAACACTCCACCAGGCCAACTAATGTCAAACATCACATCAGAGAAATAATATGATGCTGATGACTGTGATGTTACAGACCGGTAATATGAAGTTATTTAGTATTAGACTTCAGTGTCTTACTTTTTTTCTTCACCTTTTTTTTATGTTTTTTTCACTTCCAGAAGGATGACTCCTCTTCATTTTTATTGACTGGCATCCGTCACTGGGTTTGTTTGAACAGAATCATAAATATCAGTTGCAATATGAGTGGGTGGAGTCGGGTGGAGTCGGGTGGGGCCCCATTAAAGAGGTCAGGCGTCTTCGATTGTTATGGCAAACTTTGCACAATCATTGCTCCAGTTTAAAGCTTGCCAGCCCTCGGGGGCCTCCGTACTGGCCTGGGGCTCCGAGGAGTCGATGGTGGCAAGTAGCACCTCTGCTCCAACCTCGAGTCGTTAAACTGGACCAGTGTGTGTGTGCTGATCTGACTAATATCCAGAGTTGGTAAAAGTACAGACATTCTGTACTCAAGTAGAAGTACAAATACTACTATTAAAAAATACTCCAGTAAAAGTTGAAGTACAGAATCAACTTCTTTACTCAAGTAAAAGTAAAAACGTACAGGCTCTGAAAAGCACTCAAAGAAAATAAAAAGTAGCTCTTTGGAGGATGTTTCTGTTTCTGTGCAAAGCTAACTGAACCTTGTGCTATATTAGCATAATATTAAAATAATATCAGTAGATGTTAATACAAACTTTATTAAATTCTAAATATTCTCAGCTTGAATCAGAAGAAAAAGAAGTAAATAAAAAGCAGCTCTATTTTCTCATGCCTACATCATAGTTGGGGACTCTGCCTGTAAACAGGGAAATGTGCACCGTCAGAGGTTAAAGTGGATTCAGCAGGTGGGGGAAACTAAACGGGTTGTAATGGTTCAGTGTGGGGAAAAGAATCAAACTCATTAATTTCCAGTAGATTTTCTTAGTGTACAGGCTGTGATCAGCTGAGCTGCTGACACACCTGGATTCAACCAGATGTTTCCTGAGTTGTCCTGGATGATTTCCATCCTCTGCACTGACTCTACACTGTTTATGCCGCCTTTACGTTAGACTGGATGAAGTTGGTGTGAAGGTGGAATTCAGTGAATGAATCTGTGCTACACTGTGAGCTAACTGTGACCATGAAACACAGCCGCTGTGCAGCAGTCACACACTGTTCTTTACTTTAAATCCATCACAGTGCAGCAAACGAACCTGTTTATCCTGCACTGACCTGCGAGCGATAACAGTTAGTCTGCCTGTCGTTCTCATCTTTCTCCATCTCTGAGTGAAGCTCTTTCTTTTCTCTCCCTGTGAAATCCAGCAGCTGCACTTTAGCTGCATCACACTGTGAGACAAACTGCACACAGTTTGTGTGTTTGCTGATGTTTGTAGAGTTGTACTTCATTACTTACCACCTAAGGTAATATCAGAGCTGAAACTTTATTGAAAATGAAGCACAAACCTCACCATCACAGAAGTTTGTGCTTCATTTTCAGTGAGTGACTGTTCAGAGTCAGTGGTGTCGTCACAGCTGCTACAGCCGTCCGTCTGTGGTAGCTCTCAAACTTATTACCAATATATCAGGAAACATTGATTCGAACCAAAGCCGCCACAAAGTGTGGCTCAGTACTCAACAGAAACAAACTCTCACTTTACTGATAAACTAATGACAGATACCATTTTTCAGCTTTTACTTTAATATTCCATAACATAGTACTGACTCAACCAAGAGGATTTCAGTGACTTGGAACGTGGCATAGCTGTTAATGCCAAACACAGTGAGTGCTTCAGTACTGCTAACATCCTTGAGGAATGCCTCCAACATGCTGGCATTTCTGTAGTAGTATAGTGTAACTAAGTGTAACTAATAAAGTGGCTGGTTAAGGCGTATTTATCAAATTAAAAAGGACTCAGGTTTTTAGATGTAGTATCAGTGTGCTCAGGTGGATTCAAAATGCTTTGAATGTCCTTCATGTGAAGAACTTGGCTTACATCTTACAAGGGCAGACTTTTTTAATGGTTCTGAATGAGTGCGGCTGCATTAGCAGACGTATAAAATTAGCATTACACGCACACACAGACACACACACATGCCACTCGTGTCTAATGCATTTCTAATTTGCAAGCACGTAGCAAGAGATGTTACCTCTGTTAGCGAAGGACTCAGCTCTGCTGGAAGGACGACCCAGTCAAAGGTAACCTGCTATGATAGAACAATAAGCACTGTGTTTGGTAAACAGCACGTCTGGCTCATCACCTGCTGGTAACCCTCTCAGGCAGACACTTTGAGCTCTATATGCACACCTCCCATGTTTCAACAACTTAGCCTGAGAGAATCACGCACAGTTGGTATCACTGTGGCATGAAACGATGGGTTCCAGGGGATGCCTAAGGGAGGGGGGATTTAAAATAAAACAAGAAGCATAGGAGGAGCAACTGAAAAGCTACAAGACAAAGTTTACATGAAATGAGAGGAATGCAGCACGTTTCAGTATGCAACTTTATTCATTAATCATGAAAAATGTGCTTAGTCTGATATTATGATACCTCTTGGCTCCTCGTGAGATCCTGTCACACCATTGGTCCTTTGTTCCCCAGCCATGAATAATCTATTATTCTATTAATCTAGAATTAATTAATTAATTATCATCTATTACTTTAATCCCTGCTGCTGCCACTGTTGCTGCACATATTACCTTTTAAGTCTTTTCAGACATTGTTAGACAGTTTGACTGGTTGCTGTTATAGGTCTCCTCGAGCATGAGTGTTAAACCCCAAGAACACAGACACACTCTATAGCAGGGGTGTCAAACTCAATTGCACAGGGGGCCAAAACTCAAGGCACGCTTTAGGTCGCGGGCCAAACAAGATAAACATTTGTTGAACACACTAAAACAATGTTTTTTAAACATAAATATGAATAAAAACAGACAGGAATATTATTCCAGATTAAATAAACTTAAAAAAATAAACTTTAACTTTAAATATTTTGCTCTTCATAAAAATATATCCTGTCAAAATTATGCAAGTTAGAAATATGAACATGCTGCCAAAACCCCAGAAAAAATAAATGAAAGCAAACACAAGGTTGGAGCCGCATGTAGACGGAGCTGGGCATTGCTTCAGGAATGGAACTAATAAACTGTGCGGGCCATTCAGTGTCGTACTTTGCCTTGAGTGTATCATTACACTGCAGCTCCATCTGAATCTGCACAGGTGCAGTTCAGCAAAGTCCGCTGACTCGGTTCAACATTACTGCAACAGGGAAAGTGAGGCAGGTTGCACTGGTGCATTTGTGACAGCTTCACTTGAAATGCCTTCACCGCATCATACATGCCATGTCCATGAACTGACAGATTTCCTTGCTGAGCTCAAAAACTCTATTGAGAATTTTTATCCCAACTCAGCCAACAGACCTCTGTATGATGAGGAATGTCGGCAAACTCTGAATCTATTTCCCACATAAAAGACTGAAATTGATGGTGATTTAAACTTTTAGCTCAGATAAAATTTACGGTTTGCGTCGCGGTGATCATTACATGCTCCATTTTTAGGACTTTACCACACAGTGTTTCCTGGTGTGTGATGCAGTGATAGGCTGTTAACTCACCGGTACAGTTCTCCTCCTGCATCTTTACTCGCATCCTGCTGACTAGTCCACTTTTTTCACCGCACAACACCGGCGCTCCATCTGTTGTAAGTCCAACAAGTTTGTCCCAGGGCAGTTTCACGTCGGTTACACTTTGACATACGTTTTCAAAAATGTCTTTTCCTGTCGTTGTCCCGTGCATCGATTTAATGTTCAATATTTCCTCTCCACGGATGAAGATGGCCAGCTGTGCAATGTCCATCATGTCTGTACTTTCATCCACAGCAAGAGAGGATGCAATAAAGTTTTTGCTTCTTTCACACAACTGTGTTCTTAAATCAGTGGCCATCTCACAAACCCGATCAGCAATCGTATTTCTCCTCAGGCTCACATTTGCCAAAATCTGCGTTTTGTCTGGACACAAGACGTCGCACAGCTTCATCATGCAGCTCTTCAGAGTGCCGGGCTGATTTGGCTCCTCTGCTACAATAAAATTTGATTTCACAACAGCTTCACTTTGTGATTTTGCTCTGGTAAAACACATCTGCTGAAATGTCAGATTCTTCTTTAGCTCTTCTACTTTCTGTAGTTTCTGCTCTGCATTTAGGTTTTTCAGCTTACGTTTTGTCTCGTAGTGCCGTCTTAAATTAAATTCCTTAATTACAGCCACATTAGCTCCACTAATAAGACACACGGGTTTACCAGCAATGTCTGTAAACATATATTCAGTCTCCCTCTGACGCTGAATGGCTCTGTTTTCAGAATCAACTTTTCTCTCCACCATTGTGAGCGGCTAGCTTCACAATAACATAAGTTTGACTTGATTGACGCGGCAATATTCCCGGTTAGCCTAGCGTTCAGCAAAGAGGCTGCAGCGCTGCATTATGGGATCTGTAGTTTGTATATTATTAGCGCCTCATATCGCCGGGCCATGCATAACAATAATAGTGCATCTATATAAAATGATCTCGCGGGCAGGATATAAATGTACACCGGGCCGGATGTGGCCCGCGGGCCTTGACTTTGACACATGTGCTCTATAGGAATAAATCTGCAATAAACTCCTGCTGATGTTTCAACAGTCAGATGTTCCAGTGAAGCTCTTCTATGCTATCATTTGCTGGGGAAGCAGCACTAAGAAGATGGACCCGACGCAGCGCGATAGACTGGTTAGGAGAGTCAGCTCTGTGGTTGGCATAGAGCTGGAGCCAATTACATCAGTGTCAGTGAAAAGAACACTCAGTAAATCAGCACTCTTTGCACACTCTGTTCCTGAGACAGATTTAGTGAGAGACTGCTGTCACTGTCCTACAGGATGGGGGGGCACTGTGTAAATAAAAAAGAATACAAATCTAATTAACCTGCATTGTAACACAAAACATATCAAATGTTTTAATTGAGGCATTTTACGATCATGAAAATATTTTGCAGTAGGTGGCAATTAGTGATCAAAAATCTCACGGTTCAGATCGGATCACGGTGATCCGATCCGATAAGTCACGGATCTGATCAATTTTTGGATCAGCAAAAAAAGAAAAAAGACAAAAATTGAACATTTACTTATTTACTTATTGAAGTATTTTTTGCCTGTTAAAACATTCAGCTCTAGACTCTTTCCACCCAATTATTAAAAAAAATTATGGTACAATATAGGGCAGTACAGGGCTTTGTATCTACCACTCAATTCAATTCAATTTTATTTATACAGCGCCAAATCACAACAACAGTCGCCTCAAGGCGCTTTATATTGTAAGGTAGACCCTACAATAATACATACCGCTCATTATATCACAGCCGAGTGCGATATAATGAGCGGACACGGTCACGTAGCTTTCCTGCCCATTTGTAGTAGTTAGGGCAACAGAAGATGCCTGGGACAGTTCAGCCATAACTTAAATCTATTCCTGCTCATACATGCTTGGAACGATCTTGCCACTAAAGTGGACGCGAACGGGATATCATAGCGTGGCTCAAGCACGTACATCACAGTTTAAACCCCTTGTTTTGCACAACGGAATACGGCCTCCCGTCTGCAGCTAAACACCCCAATAGCTTTTGTAATAGCTTTAGCCCGGTCGGATTGGGCAGCAAAGGGCTGCTTAAATACCACAAACTCCTCTGCTCCTCCACTTGGACCGCTAGCGCTGACCATAACTATCGCTTGACAGACTGACCACGCGCACCATACACATACTTTTTTTCTTCTTTTTCGAATCTTCGGATCACGTGCGTGCCGAACCGTGGAGTGGGATCGGTTCGGAACGGATCAACCGTGATCCATTGCACCACTAGTGGCAATAACACATCTGAAAAAAGCTGATATTTGACTGTGATGCCAAATGTTCTTTTAATGACCAGCTGCATCAGTTTTACATCGGATGGATTGGGATGCAGACCTTACAAATAAGACTTTTTCACAGCAGTGCATGTAAACATGAAAAGGTGGAAAACTGCTGTGTAGTCAGACGTCACAAGCACTTTTTTGACACATGTTGCTGCCATCAAATTAAAATTAAGCTAATATAAACATAAAAATCAGCATTTAATATGTTTTCTATGATCGGTTGTAAATAAACTATGTGTTTATGAGATTTGTTTACATTGTACCCAGCAACCCAACTTTTTCATTATTGGTATCCTGCACATTTATAAAAATGTATTTTTCGTTTTCATTACCCTTCATTAGAGTCATGGGAACAAAGTCATAACATGAACAAAATATAACATTAAATTGATGGTACAATTTTACAATAAAGCTGTGGCATATGGTAACTTAGAGAAAGGCAAGCAGAGACGATGCTGATGTCTTCACCTTCCTCGCTGTGAACTGTGAACTATTATTACTTTTACGGTTATTATAAAAGTATTTAGCCTTACCTCACAACAATGAGTGATGGAGGAATTTTATTAAAAATTCCAATAAACACACACACACACTGTGAAAACACTCACTACACGTAAAAGTGTTTAATTGGCAGATTGCATGGAAAGTGTTAAAGGTTAAAGGAATTATTATGCATAAAATATCATATCTACAATATCACAATATGTTGAATAAAACATCAATGAAAAATGAAGACAGTGTATTAACAAAATCTTTTGTTAAACCCATCTTACCTATGAGCAAGTAAATGAACCCTCTGCAGTTTATCATTGTTAAGCTGATAGCTCTGTTTCTACACAGTGTGGTAGATGATAACTGATCTCAGATCAGTGAAAGCAGTATCACCGGCAGCTTCTCCACTGTGCTCATCTCTCATCAATTTCCTGTTAAACACTAGAGGTTTATCCACAATACGGAGGTGCAGACAACCAGAAAAAGCCACTGGCCTCACAGCTTTGCAACATCAAGCCATTAATAGTGGAACATCGACAATCACATGAAATTAACTGGTACCAATGGCTTGTAGTCACACAGTTAACCCTGCTTCCAGAGACAATAGCCAACTGCAGCCACAAGATGGCAGTAATTTAAAAGATGGATGCAAACAGGTGAAAAGTTTTATGACAGAGAGTTGTTTGAGATGACTGGAGAGCGAGATCACTTTGACTCTGGTATGTTTACTGATGGCTATTTTTTCATTTCAGTGGACTTCTTGCCTTGGTCGCCCTGACAGAATCCCACTGCAGTAAAGTAAAACTGGATCTGTCTCATTTATGAGTTTGTTATATATATATACTGCCAAACCCTACCCATTACCTTGTGTGTGTTATGGCATGCCTTGCATTGAAAAACCATCAATAGAATCATTTCTATTGACTTGCTCTGAAAATTATGTTTGTCATTCTCATCATATGCAGATTTTGGCTGCACCCACCAACATATTAGCATGGTGCTGGTGTACTAATGCTGGTTTTAGTGTTGTGTTCAAATAAAAAATAATTTGTAATATTGAATGAGTACACTGACATACTGTAGACTGATCCTGTTGGCATACTTTTTTATTGTATTGTGACAGAGAGGAAAGTGCTGGACTATTACTGGTATTTGCAGGTTTAGCGGACTTGACAGAATTTGAACAATTCCAAAACTTTTTCTTATGCAATCATCACATTGATGCTCTCTCTGAATGATAGCGCTTTCTGGATGTTTCACATATTTACCTACTGGTGATTTTTGCAAGAGAAGACCAACAATTTTACAGTTATAAGGTTTAAATTTAAGATTTAATCTATTTTTTTCATACCAACCAACACAGCCAACTTACCCTCACCCCCTCCGTTCTACCACCCTGTACAACTGCTCATAATGAATTTACAGCTTTCTCACTGGTATACATGCAGGCATTGAACAGAGCTCCAGGCCATTCATCTCACTGCGGCCATCCCCTGTACTAAAATGCACACACACACATTTTTCTTCTCTATTTTTCTGCTCCTCTTGCATCACCCCACCAGCCCCCTACTTCTTTCTCGCCTACTGGCTCTAATATCATTCTGTCTTCCTTTCGTTTTACTTCTTTAGCCAGCATGTCTCAATACGACCGAAGCTTTACTGAGCATGTAAATTCATGGTGGCTGTGTGTAACCACTGATGCAATATGTCATGTTTTTTATATTCATCCTCACCAGTGAAGGTCCAGAGTGGAACCGTTGATGTCACTGGTCCAGTGACTGGTGCTGCATCTTGATTTTATCTTATTTTCAGTAGCCTGGTCTAAATTCCCATCTATCCATCTTCTTAACTGCTTATCAACTCAGTGCTGAAATCTAGTCCAGCTGTCATAGGGTGGAAGGACACATCCTGGACAGACAGCCATTCATGATTACATTCACACCTAAATAAACACCTGTTGGGTTTTTCTCTGTATGTATTATTGTAGGATCTACCTTACGCCTTGAGGCGACTGTTGTTTTGATTTGGCGCTGTATAAATAAAATTGAATTGAATAAAGGAGAATTAGTGTCATGGGATATATCAAACTTGGATATTGAATATGTGCTTTAGATTTTGGCTTTACATTTGAAATGGAAATATAAGAATTAATGTGAACATCTCCTGATTTATGAAGTTATGAAAGATTCGAGCCACCCTTATTGACCCTGAGGCTGTGGACATACAAATGTTGTCACAGTACTCTGCCAAAGCTGTTGTACAAAACAAACCCGCACACACACATACAGACACACATAGGTCAGTCGGTGGGAACTTTTTCCAGATTTGGTTTCTCTTATAGGGAATGACCAATTCTTGCTTCATGTCAGGAATGAGTAGTAATGTATTGGGACTAATTGTTTGTTCACTTACTGCCCCAAGCTGAGAGAAAGGCAACAGAAACTAAAAAATAACACACAGTTGAACCAATGTAGGTGCCACAACTACAGGAAACAGGAAACTGGGGCTGTATCAGTGGTTCAGGCTGCTGCTGGTGTAATCGTCTTGGGGAAACAGTTTTGCCCCACTTTGGGCCCCTTAATACCAGCAGAGCACCATTTAAACACCACAGCCTACCTGGGTGTTGTTACTGACCATATTCAGGCCTTTATGACCGCAGTGTATCGTCTGACTGTTTCCAGCAGATTAATGCTCCAGAGTAAGTCTGGACAACTGTAACAAGCTTGAAAGTCGATACTTAGCATGACTAACTTTATTCTCTAACACAGCCTGAACTCTCTTGGGCAGGTAGTCAACTTTTCTCAAGTAGTCTTGAGCAATAGTTCTTCTTTGTATATCGGATGCCTTATTAAGGTCTTGTGTCAGGTCCTCGTTGGGTTTTTTCCTGTTTCTTACAGTCATGACTGTTAGATGCTGTTTGTCTGCTGTAGACTTTTAGATCTGTCACGAGACAAAACAAGCTCTGGGATTGGACTTTCATACCACACTGTAATGTTGCAGAGTTTTTGATTGCAGAGCAAGTCTTTTGCTGAGCTTGGAGAGACACCTAGTGGTGAAAGAGTGTTACATATGGTAAAACTCTGAAATACTTTGAGTGCTCACAAAAATGGATTTAGAAAGAACCTAACAACAACTTTGGCATGTATATAATTATATATGAACCTTAAATATATATATAATAAAATTAAAATAAAACAAAGAATATAATCAATGACATTTAAATATATTGGAGATGATACTATACAGAAAGAAAACTAGACTGTAGAGAATTAATTATGAGAAATGTGGAATGAAAATGTGAATATACAGCACTGTACAAAACTACATTATTTCCTTAGGTGTTGCTAGGAGACTGGGAAATCGTTACAGTGATTTATTGAAATCTCCAACATACATACATGCATGTACACGTCAAAAACTTTGAGCTTTAAAGTCAGTATTTGGTAGGACGACTTTTATTGTTCTGCACAATCTGACATTTCTAAGGCAAACATTCTTGTCATGTGTTTAATTCGTCTCCAGGAATACTTCTCCAGGCTCAAACATTCCAAAGTGCTTCATTCTTTCCTGCTGTCGATACGATCCCACAACGCTTCAATAATGTTGAAGTCTGGACTCTGGGCTGATCCCAGTCTGTGTTTCTGTCCAGATATGCTTTTATTTCATTGCCCGTGTCTTTGGGATCAGGCTAAAAACAAAAGTGAAGCCATTGCTAATCAGACATCACTTTCTGTTTTCATAATTCCATCAATTTTAACAAAACCGGTAACACCACTGACTGAAATACAGCCCCAAACCATGACAGGCCCTCCACAGATGGCGGTGGACAGAAGTTTCCCTTCTTTGCAGCCAGTGAGATCGTTTCAGCTGATGTTTCAGTGAACAGTGAATGCATCACTCAGGTTCTGTGTCGGGTGTTTTTTCTCCACTTTTTAAATTTTTAATTAACTTGTTAATTAATGCCAAATCTTCCACTAATAGGATTTTCCATAGATTCAACTCGAGAAATGCAAACAAATTATGTGTTTTTGCAAATCCTGCTGTAACAGTGTTTAAAATGCAATTTAGAATTGGATCTCTGCTAAACTGTTTGTTATGTGTAGACGCAACACTGGTTCATCCTTTGAGTTAGACGGCTTTTTCTCCTTGAATGATTCAGAGGTCAGCGTTGACTAAAATTAATAACAATAATGATACAAGCAGCCAGCGTCTTTAAATGACCACGTCTGCCTCAAGCGAGACAAATTATAAAGGCTCAAGATTTTTGCACAGTATGAAATAAAAACTTAAATATGCAGCGTATCTACGGAAACTCTGAACACGTACAGTACAGGCAGGGTGAAATTTATGCGTTGGGTATATGTAAGAAAACTACTCAATATAGCGTTATGCTAAACAATATAAACAGTTTACTCTTGTGAGTGTTTGAAGAATGAAAACATAACTCATCTCTTAATGAGGCTAAAACCTCAAATCTGTGGTATGACACAAAATTTCATGTTAAGGAGAAAGCCAAAGGCCAACTTTTCTTCCATATATTTAATTTTATGACTCCATATGCATGTAATCGTTTTCTTAATAACTGTGTGTGTGTGCTGGGGGATTATATATGCCAGCTCTTGCATCGATGATGTAGAGAAATATATAGATTTATTGTGACGTATTCTTCATCAGAACAGCTTCACACTCTGTTTTTACATTGCATCAAACAACAAACAGAAGCCTGAATCAATAGATTTAATGGCGCTCTCTGTCAGCCCAGTACTTTTTTATTCTGATAGTTCACTTGCATCTCTCTCCTCCTTCTGCAACTATTGTGTGATATTGCCTCATGCACTTGAAAGGCCTACGACTGCTAGGAGAGATACCAAGAGATTTCACACACACACACACGCGCGCGCCTTCATACACGCACGCCCTCTACGAGCTGGGACACGAGATAGGCAACTTGTGTTTTCTGTTGACTGCCGGAGCTCGATACGACTCCACTCAGCCCCGGGGATCAATCAAAACACAGGAAACGGCACTAAAATATTAGGGGGGGCTGTACTTATGAATTCTCTAAACACACTCTCTGATTGTGCGGTTGTTTGGACTCGGTGTGAGCTCCTCAGGCTCCAGGGAATAAGGTTGTTTTCTCACAAAATGGTCAGGTGTCAGTCAAAGCCTGCCATCCAGCGATGAATCCTGGGACTAAGACTCTGACTGCACTGCAGCCAAAATCAGAGGGCTGAGACCTGCAGTTTGGGGGCAGGGTGGAAACATAAAGGGAGGGGCACGGGGGCTTTTATCTCCATCTCTTAATCCCAGCCCGTTCTTATTCGCTGTGCGCGCACTGGGCCGAACGGGGTTCAGGGTGTCGTGAGCAGAAAAACAGTCAAAGGCAGAGGTGGATGATACTACAGAACTGGTTTATTTGGCTGTCATTGACCTGATGTTTCATTTCCTGACATTGACATCGACTATTAAAAGGACCTGAATTTCAGATACATCAAATTGATCAATTGAAAACAAAATTCCCACAAAGTCGTACCCAACAACCATTTATTGTTGCGTCAACAGGTGATTGTTCGTTCGCAAAATACAGCCGGAAGAGAGGGAGAAGGACAAAAGAAAGCCAGCGAACGCTTGTGTGTCTCAGAGCAGAAAGCAAAACCTGAGCATGAATCACACTGGCGGAGGGAGAAAAGTCGCCAGCTGATGAGAGGGAGGAAGTCAACTCAGTGAAACTGACGCAGTGGAGATCTTGAAGCCATGCAGTTAACAGAATATTGCCTTCAAATAACACTCGCACATGCTTTTCCAAAATCAAACATGCATTGGGTAAAGAGGTGTAAATACTCAACAGTTTAGCAATACAAATTCTCTAAATGTTGCTGATAATGAATATTTGTAGAGCATGTTACACAAGTTTTCCAGCAATCCCTTTATTCGGTTGATTGTTGTAAGCAAATGATAAATGAACATCATTAAGTAAAAATAAAATAGAAAATAAAATCTAGATTTCGCATGGTTCTGCCTCGATGCTGCTGCTGCTGACGCGTGTCACAAAAAACCACAAGTAAATTCAGTCACTACTACTAATTCAAAGAGCGTTTTGTAAACGATCCTTCGTCGTGAGCGCAAACTCAGTCGTCACAAGGCTGCGAGTGCAGTTCGGATCACAGTGGTCACGGACAAGTTCAGCATCTCCTCTGGAAGCCGCCTCGCTAAGGCTGGTTATAGTTAGGTCACCCATTTGGAAACGTCTGGTCTTTTCTGTACGATCAGTCATCCTCTCAGAACAATTACATCATTTTATTTGTTTTTAAGAAAAGAACTACCAAAATCATGCAAACTACCATTTGTGAGACAAAAACCAGTTGGTGCTCTTGACTTGATTTTTCTCTTGGTGCTGGCTGGGCAGGTTTGAAGGTGAGGTCATCGTGGGCGTCGGGCTTCTTTCTTTCTTTTAGGCACTGCCGTCCTGTTTGAGCCGCTGGCTGCGAGCCTTGTAGACCTCGATGAGTAAATCTTTGACGTACTGTATTTCTCGCTCCACCGATTCCGCCTTGTCACGAAGCTCCCGGTTCTGCCCCTCGAGACCGTGCAGCTCCTCCTCCAGAGAGTCCAGCTCCGCCCTCTTACGCAGCCTGTACCTGCAATTAGGAACAACGTGTGTGGTTGGTTTCACAGATTTTGCTGCCTTGCAACTTTAATAAAGAGTTGAGTGTGCCTGGCCTCTGAAGCTAAATGACGCAGAGGCAAACAGCTCCCTCCCTTGAGACAATTCAACTTTATTCATACGGTCCCAAATCACAACAACAGTCGCCTCAAGGAACTTTACATTTACATAAGGTGGACCCTGCAACAACCAACTGTAGTTATTGTACAACTGAAAAAACCAACTGTAGACTACAACTGCTTTTTTCACATGCTTGCTATTTTAAGTGAAACATGCCGAGCTGCCAGACTTGTAGGACTGCTGAGGTGGGGCTGCATTTGGCAGACAGCGAGGGACTTTCCACGTCCCTCCTACATTTTTCAGGACATTTAAAGCAATGCGGTGGCTGCTTTATGCAACACCATGCTGACGTTGTACATTTAAACTACTATTTCCATCACATCCTGCACATTTTAACAAAGTCAAAGCGTGTTTACCTGTGAGCAGCAGTTTTGTTCTGGTCTCTCTTCTTCTGCTTCCTCTCGCCACTGCTGGCATCCAGAGACACTGCACTCATCACCAGAGCTGGTTTCACAGAGCAGGGCTCATCCTTTAGCCTCTGGGTGGGGCGGTGGATGGGGCCACCCAGCAGCGGCCCCTCGCCCTCCCCTCTGGACAGACATTCGTAGCTTTGGTCTGCAAGGCATTCCGGGTAGAGGTAGTGGCCGTGTTGGGGATCGACAGCCTGTGCTTGTGACGGCTGATCTAGGTCACCTATAAAGCTATGGTAAGGTTCTGTGCTGGCCATGGACTGGTGGAAGTAGCCGTCACCGGCCACCATTGTCTCTTGGGGGATACTCCCGGAAAGTCCTCCGTCTTTGCTGCAGTGCAAGACCTCAAGCCCCGTGCTGTCGTAACTTACATTGACCTTCACATTGTGCATCAACTGTCCCTCTCGCTTGTGGTGGCCGTCGTACGAGCCACCCAGACAAAAACCTCGAGCAATCTCTTCGCTGCAAAACATTCCTTCTGAAAAACAATAACTCTCCTCTTCCTTCAAAGATAAAGCACATTCTCTCACCTTCTTGATGCTGCCCAGGCTGTTCTTGCTCACCGTCTTCAGCGTCGAGTAGTGGTTCACAGACAGCTCTGTACTTCCTGAGTAACATCCCCTGGAGCCCCACGTATCAAGTCCAACTTCATCTGCGACTTTCACGGTCTCGCCGAGGATTCTTCGCCCGTTGTTGTGGTGGTGGTAGCGGTGGTGGTAGTTGTATGGAGCGGGTCTTGCGATTTTGCTTCTGCTGATGGGTCCGCCGCAGAAGCTGGCCAGGTCGAGCTCCCCTGTTGCCAAGGTAACAACCACAGGGCTGGCTTCTGATTGGCCGGTCCCGTACGAGCCATAGGGTAACTGGTAGTAAGACTGGGAGCCCATGGCTTGGGCGCCCTTATCACATTTTGAAGATTTCTCCAACTTGTTTGCGGTGGATGTGGACTCGGAGCGGAAGTAGTCCTCGAGCTGAGCCAGCTCCTCCTGCAGCAGAGAGGTCATGACCTCCAGATCCGAGGGCACCTTGACATCTTGTTCTAACGGCGAGGGCGGAAGAGATGAGCTTGGAGAAGACTCGGTCGTAGATACAAATGAAGACAAATCAACTTTTTCCGTCATCCAATCAGAGTGACCATCACCTAGAAAAATTCAAAACCAGAAGAAAGCGTAACGTAACGAGCAAAGCAATCCATTCTATTTTCAAGTGTTTGCAAAAAACGACTGAAATTAAATCTTGAAATTTAGAAAAACAGGGAAAAAAATGTGAAATAACCAAAGGCTGAGAGAGTAAACGTAAAAATAAAAGAAGTTTAAATTAAGCAATACATCCAACTAACCGATCATCTGAAAATGATTGAACAGCATCGTCTGCATTCGATAAATATCCACTTAGCTGTACTCACTGTACGACATTAGCCCCGTGCTGCACTGCGGCTCCGACCTCGGGATGTGGAAAAATAAAAAATCGTCTTGGCCAAACTCACCAATTAAGTGCTGCCTCTCCGCTGGCTCCGCCCCCGTCCGCGGCCGTGATTGGCTGGGGCTAGCCTGTCGGAGAAGGGGAGCGCTGAGCTCGCCTGTGGAAACGGGGGGAATTTTCCTGCGAAGGATCGATGCCGCCATTGTGTCTTCTGCTTCGATCGAATTGTTCAAAAGCACGAACCGTGCGCTGGCTGGATGAAAGAGTTGTGGAAACACCTGAAGACCTGCGGGAGGGAAAAATTAGAACGTTGCAATTTTTATTAGCCTCGAATGGCCCATTTCAAACTTTAAGTAATTCAAAAAAAAAAAAATCCAATTTAATATTTTAAAAAGATAATTACAAAATAAATGCACATTAATTTTTCATCATTTTCAGTTTAATGAATCACTCGTGTTTTCACCTCCAACTTAAAACAGACTTTATTTGAAGCCATTCCTGACTGATGTCACAATTTAAATTTAAAACTCTGTTTAAAAAAAAAAACATCAAAATTTTAAAATGATTACAATTTTTTTTAACTTTTTCTATAAATAACATAATTTTACAGAATGTAGGCAGAAACATCTGTTGCGCACTTTAAAATGTTTCCAAATCGAATCCATTCAGCGTGTTTACACTGTAACAAGCCAAGTTTGACCAGGTCACTTTACACAGCAACGAAAACGCCCGCAAACAGCGGGAAACAACCACCGGACTCACCGCGCGGCGTAACGCTGGCTTCAAAGTGTCTAAACGTGTTAGTTAAGTAAGAAAAGACGCGTTTCTCCCAACTTTCTTTTACTCCTACGAGGCTAAAAGGCACTTGTACTCACCCCATAGTTTCTGAATTAGTGTGGTAAAAAGTGCGCTGCGGGAGCAAAGCACACGAAGCTTTAGGCTGACGAGGACGACAGGCACCGTTTAAAAAGCCATCATTTCCCTTTCGGAAATCAGGGACTCTTCATGAAGCGCTATTTCAACGGACAACACTTGCAGACAGAAAGTTTTTAAATCCGCTACTTCTCCAACTCCTAATGCCCGGACCGCATCACAGCAGATGGGATTAATCCGCACTTCACCGAGTTCACCGGGCCGTTACGTCATGAAGCTGGGGGACTTTCCCGTTATCCAGAGACCACAGCCCGTTTGTGCGCGAGCTTCACTTTATTTCATTAGCTCGTTTCACTTTTATTCACTTTAATTCATTGGTTTGTTGTTTCACATTAAATCATTTATAAAATAAAACAAAGTAAATTTTTCTTACCATCTCTTGTTAGAAAACATCACGTGTCTGTCGGAGCACTAAACATTCACACCAGCAGTTAAATACGTCATCAGATTCTTTCCAACACAAACTGTGGACATGTGAGGAATACGTTCGTGAGACGGTACAGTAGGCACTAGTTTTCAGCGCGCCGCAGCGGAAGGACACCGTGTTGCAGTTCGAAGGTGTAACTTTAGTTGCAGCCCTGTTGCATCAGATCCGCAGGGGATTCGCTGAGCGCGTTAACAATGTGGCCGCACCATTGGTTTATGAAGGGGAACTTTTCTGCTTCCATTGGCCTGCTATCACTCTTACACTGATTGCTAATCATTGCGCATTAACGGCGACGCGTCACGGCCGTAACTGGAAAGGAAGTGGCCAAGGTGTGGTGAGGAGACCAAGTCTGACCTCCAGCAAAAACTCTCACACACAAACATTTCTTACGCTGCGGGTTATTCATGTCTGTTAGTTTAGTTCGTTTAAGATACTTTATCGAACTTCTGTTAACACGTTATACATAACTACATGGTGAGCAGAAGTTTGATACATAATTTGTAGTTTAAAGTAAGAAATATGAAAGATCTGTGTGAGTACTTGTGTTTTGTTTGTTACAGTTTCCACAGAGTTTATCTGCAAAATATTACAAAGAAAAATAAGAAATGTAAATTGTGAATTCTGTCAGCTGCTTGAGGTTGAGTGGGAACCGCCAACAGTGGAAGGACCTCACAGACAGATTTACAAACTACACAGAGGTTTTGTGTACTCTTTAACACTAAAGAAAACATTGTGTGATTAACCTGTGTGCTTACTCATTCCTCACATAACAACATCAATATTCTCAATGTAACAGAATATAAAATGACAAAACAAATAAGGTTACAAACTAATAGGATCACATTTTGTTTATTATGTTTTCTCTTTCTTGGCAAATGAATTAAACTGACAGTGTATGTTGCACGGAGGTGATGACAAAAACAATAATAATTATGTGGATTTCATTCCACGAGGTAAACACATCACAGCCGGTTTGAAGAGTTCACGTGTGGGTGAAACCTGAATGGTGCCTAATTAAAGAATAACACAAACTGTCTACACTGTTTTTTTTAAATGAAAATTTTCAGCATGTTAACGCACCGTTCTCACACTGAGATCTGTAAAGTCAGCAAGATGCAGACGTGAAAAGGACTCATCTGATTTTTTATTCTGCTTAGAGTTGCCTTTGGGCTGGAGCCTATCCCAAATGACACAGGGCGAAAGGCACAAGACATCCTGGACAGGCTGCCAGTCCATCACAGAGCTAACAACACACACACACACACACACACACACACACACATTCAGTCCTAGGGCCAACTGAGAATCACCAGTTAACCTAACAAGCATGTCTTTGGACTGAGCCCAGGGAGAGTCGATGCAGGGAGAACATGTAAACTCCACACAGGAAGGTCGCAGAGGGCTGGCAAACATTATTAACTCGTATTCATTAGAATTCCTTTTTCTTTTAGTGAAAAAAGAAATGATTTTGGAGTCTTTATAAATTAGAGGGAGTAAGTTATAATGATAATATGTGTTTGGCTTCCTGAACATCGTTACCGAGCATCAGTTGTTGCTCTTGTTTTGCAGTAAAGCTTTCAGGAAGCTTGTTCTCACTCACGGATTTAAAGACTCAAATATCTGGAAGTAATTCATTCAGCGTAATTAAGTAGTGTTAGCTCTGTTCTACTTACTTCAATATTTTGGGTTTAAAAGGCATTTTCTTCCTTTTTGAGTTCATTAAACTTACTATTATTGACCGACTTAACTAAGACTAACTTGTTTAACAAACACAAAGGTTGACGTTCACTTATTTCTGTGGTTTGTCTCACATCATGTCAGCGAGTGTGACGCCGGTTGGCTGAGAAGCGTTAGTGAAAGTCCTTCATAGCAAAGCAAGAAAGTAACCATTGTGTTTTTCATGTGTAACACATTATATTCACTGTGACGTTACTGAGGTTGTGTTTCTTTTACCATCATGTAGCAAATATGGGACGCAGTGAGGTGAGCCTGACAGCTCAAACAAGAATCATGCAAGTCCAGCAAATGTTTCCAAAACACACAAGCAAATTAAAAAGAACAAATCTGAGTACAAATACAATAAAACTTCAGTAATTTCAGCTCATTATTTGTAAGTTTTACTAACTTAATCTCACTGAGAGGCGTAAGGAAAAATCAGTGCATGAAAATGTTTCACTTTTAGCTTCATCGGTTCACAAAGACTAAGACAGCTCATCAACATGCTGATTACCTGTTTATCTCCACACCTGTTCAAAATCTGATGGAAGAACATTTAGATTTTTATGTGACTGTAAAAGAGACCTCAGGTACACACAGGTGTGGGACAGGAAGCTCGCACAGACACAGGAGAGTGAGAGTAAACATAGGGGGAGGCCTAGCAGAAGGCAGCGTGTGTGTGTGCGTGTGTTCAGCTGAACACTTTTATTTTGTTGCCTGTGTGCACTGATTGTGACTGTAGTGTTTCTCACTGGTTTTACATTGCAGAGATGACATCACTGAGCTTTGCTGCACGCTTCGTGATGCTGGCGACATTCATTACTCTAAACAGCATTTAGAGACAAAACTTGCACCAACATGACAAAACAAACTTGCGCACACTTGAATATATAACATGGTCTCCTGAAGCCAAAACATACGTGAACATTTTTGAAGGTAATGTTTTGAAATTGTCACATCAGCGTGTATTTGGCACGTGTAACAGTAACTGTGTGTAACTGTAAGAAGTGTGTGTACATTTGAACAAAGTCATTAACTGTTGTCACTTTGAGTTTGGAGTGATTGTGTTTCTCTAGAGCACATGAAGAAAAGCTACGAGGTCCTTACAGTCACACTGAACCATATCATTATTTGTCTTTAGTGCCTTTTACACGTGCATGTGTGTGCGTGCACACAGACACACACACATTTTTCTTGCAGTCACTGCACAATCTGATTCCTGCTCGACTGGCATCAATAGTCTCTTTATTAAATCATGAACTTTAATCAAGTGTAAAACAAGAAATAAATATTACAACTGCAGTGGCTGCAGACATAGTGGAAATGCAAACCACATACTTCTTTAATACAGCTGACTGTCACCCTCCGTTTGACTGATTAAAACTTATTGATGAAAGCCTTCTGTGCTGCGATGATGAACAGTTTCTCTGTAATATAATGTTTCTGCATTTTTTAAACTGATAACACACAAAATGTCATTAACCAGGAGCAGTGTCTTCAGTCGGCTCATCACAGCCAGTAACAATAATAAAAGTACAGCCTAATGTAACGTTTCATCGTGTGGGCGACTGTAGTGCAGGTTCAACACTTTGTCCTGCTCCGTCCTGACAAATGTTTCATATGTAAAATATGGTTCACACCTATATTTATACTAGAGATGTAGATACTGTGATTTACTCATTTTTCACATAAAAATAAATATATGTTAATTAAGCCAGTAAACACACAGCAGGTTGTATTATACAACACATGACTCATTTGTAGTATGAAACATTGCAGCATATTTGAAACACGCACTGAAAAAGGAAAAGTGTCATTCTTAAACTTTGTTTTTTTATTTGGTTGTAATCTCATCAGTACCGACAGTCAGTCGCATTTGTTCTGAAATCATTCAACCACCTTTTGTCGAGGTGGCTTTGGCTCCAGGGGCAGAGCAGGTCATTTAGTAATCAGGAGGTCGGTGGTTTGATCCCCGGCTGCTTCAGACTGTTACCGAAGTTCCCTTGGGCACTTTGCTGAACCTGGAGTTGCTCCTGATGCAGTCAGTGGATCGTGAATGTTAGACAGAAAACACTCGTGAGATCAGCACGCGTAACAGTGCAGACGTACCCTCTCTGATATTTGCATTACTCACGTAATGAAACAAAGACTTTATCCTATATACATTTGAACAATAATGTAATATAAGACTCTCTCATCTTGAGCATGGATTTTTATTATTATTATTAATATTATTTTATTTTTCTTCTTCTTTTTATGTCAGAACATTTTGTTTTCCAGCTTTTTTATAACAAATGCTGAGTGGTGCTGTTATTTTGCTGGCCGTGCGTGTGAGCAGATGAAGATGTGATTGTTACATTTTGTCAGAAGAGTCGGAGGTTTTTTGAACATTGCGTTTAAAGAAAAACGCCGACGATTTCAAAGAATATGTCTCAGCAATTCAGATTTTTTCTGCAGTTAATTTTACAGATTTGTGAACCAACAATTTTTAGCTTTGTTTCATGCAACATGCTGTAATGCCGGACATTTGTGGAACACAGTTTGACAGCTGGGTTACATTTTTGACAAAAGGCTGACAGGTTTCAAAAAAACGTGTCCTGGCAAACGGAGGAAACCTGTAACAGCCTCTGTCTTGGCTGTCACTCTGCTTGTGTTTCTTATACTTGACCTCTGTGCTGCTTGTGTACATCACGGCCCCAGTGACAGGTAGGACGAGACGGGGGGGTCGGACAGGCAGGGTTACACCACCCGCGGGTCCCGCTGCCCTCATTAGTAAAACCAGAATGTCTCTCAGCGTGGCTCCCCGGCTGCAGCTCCTCTGCCTATCCTCTGCCTCCCCGACAAACCAAAAGCTGATTGAAGCAGCCAGGTCTTCCTGTTGCTATAGTAATAGGCAACACTGGTTCACCCCCACTTGAAAACATGTTTTTTTGGCATCCCCGGAGCCGTGGGTTTTTCACGGACTCCCCCTCAGAGCCCTCGCACCCGCATTGTTTACACTCTTGCTATTTTTTGCAGACGGTGCAGATTTTTATTATGCATGATACGCTTCTTTAGTCACACATGAATCTGTAATCATAGCAGGTCGTGGAGATGAAGGAAAGTTACAAGGACGTCATAATGAATCTGTTGCCAATGACCTTAAAGAAAATGACACACTGATAGCAGACAGGAAAAAGGTCGACATGTTAATAAATATGGATTCCTAATGCATTTTATTATTAAATGAATTTGAAGAAGTGAATATTCCTGAGGGGACATTTGCCGTTGGCCTCTTTACTGTATACTGTACACAGCCTATATGTTTGGTCCACGCTATTTCAGCTTGGAGTGCAATCCACAATGAATTCAGGCTTTTTGTGTGTTGCGGTAAAACGATTGCCTGCTCTCTGTGCAGTATTGCCCTCCATCTGTCCGTTTGTACTGTAGAACCATACAGGAGCCTTCTCCAGCAGTGCATCGTGGGATGGGAAGAGCCTTCTTCAAAGACACAGGCGGCCATGCACTCCTCTTACTATGGCACATTGGTATCAGTTACACCATAATTTCATCACCGGCAGCTCCCTGTGAATCCTGCTTACATTAACTTTTTACAGGGATTGGCAACACGGAGGCAGAGATGCATGGCAGCGCCAGCGCTCGAACCCATTTAGAGTTCCCATTCAGTAGTTGGTCTCAGCGTATTGTTATTTGTTGATGAAGTGTCGTGTTTGTACGAGCAAATGGATGTGAATTGTGCAAAATCCCCATCGTTACAGTGGGATTAGAGAGTGGGACTGAGAGAAAAGGCGAGGGGGGAGATTAAAAAAACAAGAGGACGGGGAGACTTCAAAGTGGCAAAGTGTGCAGGGCTGTGTTTGAATGATGGCTGGCGTATTGTTTTGATAAGTGTTCCCCGAGGAGAACATGCAAGGCAGCGTGTCACTCTCCCCTCACATCTCCTGCGATAGGAGCCAGGCGCCGGGGAACGTCAGAAATCCTGCTGTAATTACGGCACCGGTGCGAGCCGCGCTGCAGAGCGGCTGCTCCGCGCTCACACAGCAGCTCAAACACGCAAGAGCCCAGATGAATTAATAACACGAAGCTAAATTAACATGTTAGACCTGAGATGACGATGATGAGTGTAGCACGCTGGGAAAGGGGAAGAATATCAAATGTAGACAATTTCATCCAGTTCCCACGATATTATCTGCGTTTTTGAGACAAAACAATGTCGCAAATCTCCATTTTGGTTTGTTACCAGTTTGAAACTGTAATTAATTTTACACCACGTGTGCTTAGAAATGCAAATTACTAAAGCAGCATGAATACAGACGAGTGAATGAACCGTTGGCCACAAACACATTTTAGATGATGAAATGAGGATTAATGTGGGTCTCATTGTGAAACTGGTTTGTAATATTATACATTCTTTCACACACTGGTTGTAAAATCTTAATGGAAATAAAGAGAACGTACAAAGCATCACAAATCATACCAAGGCCTCTGGATTTTATTATTCTTTTATATCATTCAAAAAACTAAACTGTTATAAGATAGTTATGCTGACATTTAGAGCAAAAACAACTTAATCTAATATTATCTTTTATAAAAACATTACTTAAGAAACAGAAAAACGATACAATCTTGTGTCATGTGTTTACTCTGTGAAGTATGTGATGCTTTAATGAAACGAATGAGTGTCACAGCGAGTCGGGGGGGGGGAATTTCTTTTCTGTAGAAACAAACCCTCCAGTTTACTCGAGTTATAGTGAGTCTGCATGAACACTTGTACTTTCTTCCCCTGCTTTCCTGTCTTTGTCTGTTTTGTCCCTTTCAAAATAAATAAAATAACAGCCTGACATCAAACCTGGACTCGTGACACAAACACACTGCATCATAGTCTAAATCACGGGGACAAGCAGGGTTTGGTTGACCCGCACTGACCACACACCAGAAAGCCGACTTGTGTCACCAGCTCCGGCTCTGCGGCGGTATCGCACACGGTGCAGCGAGCAGACGAGGACGAGTTTACATGCAGAGAAACCCACATTACTAGATTACTGTTGTCTTTCTCAGGGTGTTCCACCGCAGTCTCTTGTAACAATGCTGTGGTTGGGGGGAGAGTGTACCAAGCAGTCCCAGTAATTTCAAGTCATCGTGGTCTCATTACAGCAGGCTGTTGGTAATCCTCTGCCTTTGATCTGGGAGCTGAAGGGAGCTGCGCTTTACTGTAGTTCAAACAATGTTCTCGCTGCTCCCTCAGCACCTCCACCAGGAGCCCTGTGGTAGCTGAGGAGCTGGAGGTTAGTTTTTGGGTTTGTTTTTATTGGGGGGGGGGCTGGGTGAGAGGTAATGCAAACTGAGGTTTGCGGTCGGGTGGAAGTCGATGTGAGGTTAACCAGGAGGAGTGTCAATTCACTGGAGGTTTTGACATTTGGGTCAGACTGAGAGAGTAAATTCAGGATTTTGTATTCATGCTTCAAGGCAAATACTGTGAGTGCACCACATTTACACACACGAAGACAACAAGAGGACAAATGCTACACAGCTCCACCTCTTCTTACTATTCAAGCAAGCAAAAGCCAAACGTTTACCTGGTGAAAGACGAAGCTGGTCAGAAGAGAACATCATAGCAGTGTTTCATTAACCAATGCTGAGCTGAGCTGACACCAACAGATGTCCTCATCTGTCACAAACCCACCAATCACAAATCAGCAACAGTAAACAAGATTTACAATAAGAAAAACATGGAAACGCTTTTCTTCAGCTGATACTTGCAGACAGCTCACAGACAATTTTAAAATTTATATATTTTTGTAGCATTTCTTTTACAATTGAGCTGGCTTTTTATTTAAAGACATTCTGCCTAATGTTACTATAGTTCACTAAAAAATGAGCGTGAAAACAAATTAGTTAACTGGAAATAGAAATAAAAGTGGACTTCAGATAAAACTGGAGAGATAACTAGAATAAAATAAAAATGTTAATGCAACCTGCCTGATGAGGCTTTGGTAAAGTCAGACTAACAATGTTGTCATGATGTTGTGTTCATGTAGCATCTTTTCTAAAATTCTTACATATTTCATCTGACAAACACTCCATATTAACAACAGGAAGACAACTCCACAGAAACAAAAAGCAAACAAACCATTGACTCTGGAAAATAACTGAAACTTAACTGAAAGCAAAGAACAAAGAAAAGATTATTTGACCATAAAAACTATAATAAATGGAGAGCAAAGTTTTCAGCTTCATCCAGTAAACTGTAGACTTTGTATTTGGTGTGAACACAGCGTCAAAGGAATCCACGGAGACACATGATCGTGGTAACGTCTTGATGCTCACAGCTCCAGTGACGTAGCTTTTCAGCACAGATCTCTGCTCTTTGTTTTCTGCACAGAGGGGATAAAAAGTGGATGAGGCTAACATGATGTCATTGATCATGGCGATGGGTCTGAGCAGCTCATTGGATAACGATTAACTTGTCAATCACTAGTTAATCATTATCCAAAGAATATAAGACAATCACGCTGACACATAGAGTGATTTTACAAAAGAGACTTGTGTTTTTTATTCAGTATAACCCAAAATGAGTGACTGAGCTCATAAACTCATCAAATATGAATAAAGAGGTCAGAGCAGAAAGCAATTTTAAAGTCTTTTTGCAACCACAGCTCTCAGGTGGCCTTCAGTGCAGCTTTAAAGCACTTCCACATTGGCTTCACTTTTCAGATCTGTAATCTAAATCCAGATTTATACCGTCTATGGTTTAGTGCCAGCATGATAGTAAACTGTTTAGCATTAGCATGTTAGCATTTGTTAGCTTCCAATTATTGTTATGATTGTTATTGTGCTAATAGTCTTCACAAAGAATAGTAACAATGAAACATTAGTAAACATTATTTTCACAGGATCTGTTAACATTGTCAGACTCAGTTACTCAGTGCTGTTGCTGCTGTGCTTTTAGAGAATTTTGCAAGCCACAGAAATTCAGTCCAAAAACTAATAAATCTTATACTTTCTCCCACCATAGCTGAAATTAAATAAACATAAGAAATGTTAAAAATTTCCACTTGCACAGAATATGCCGATTTTATTTATAACATTTAAAAAAATTTCAAGTTCTTCTAACCACACCATCACTGTGACTTAGTTGGCATTGTGGGATTCAATACTGATATCCATTTATAAAAGTCTTTGTTGTGGGAATTCAGATCAAATTCAGACCGGTTAAAAAGCGGGCTTGAAAAAATCAGGGTTGGGGCAGCAAAGTTCTTCAGACGAAGAAGCAAAAGAAACCCATTGAAGATCAAAAAGGACACGAGCAAAGCGTAATCTGTGGCTGCTCTGGAGAACTTTTATTGTTTTTAACACCTCACTTCTTATTGTAATGACTTATGTCCCGTCTGTAACACAGGCTAAGCTAAAGGACCATGATTAGGACAAACGTGCAACATAAAATACAAATAATAAACACAAGAGTTAAATTAAAGTCATTTATTGTCTAATGAGTTTCAGTTCTTGCAATTAAATCTTAAGTTGCACACCAGAGCTCAGAGGCAGTGTCCGGCCCTTCAGAGCACCCGTGAGACTCCTGCTACAAACTATGATTTTGCTTAATAAACCTCTAGAAACTACACAGCTAAAAAAAATTGAGGGCACTAAAGGCAACCAGCTTTCCGTTATATCCACCACTTAAAGCTCAGCGTATCCCTGCTCAGACTGTTCACACACACACATAACAGACACAGACAAACACACACAGCCAGTGGATTTTGTTATACCAATATGGGAATCATAAACTCTGATATGGCTTCACTGACAAAAATTCTCTGGGATTGTGTTCATCGCTGGCTCATGTACCGCCGCTGTGGGTTTCTGTTTGTCCCTGATCTTCAACATTTCGGTAGAAATGTGGATTCCAATAAAGGCTTGTTAAACAACAGATTTCATTCTCCGACTCAAAGGGGCCCTGCATGGCCCAGAGGCGTAAGCTGCTCCTTTGAACATCTAAATCCCCGTGCAGCGTCTGACTTCCCTTTGTTATTCACTGGTGGACTGGTTTTTCCGTGCGCGCCGCAGCTCTGGAAAGGCTCCAGCAGGCTGTGCAGAGGGACTTTTTAGCTGTAAAAGATCATCTCATTGAGATCATCGAGCCCCAGTTAATTGAAATTTTATGTGATAACTTTGTAACAGCACAGCGTGAACATATTGTTTTAATGAAGAATTCATCAGCCAGAGATAGAGAGCCAGACATAACGAGCCCCTCCCTGAGCTGCAGATGAGAGGAAACAGTCAGCCTGCTTGTCTGCTGCCCTCTCCTGCCTGCTGCTGCCAACACACACATTACACATGAATGTCTCAGGATCGCTTATGAAACTGACCTAGATCAGCAAACTGATTTTATAGAGCTGATCAAACTTGCTGATGATCAATAAATCAGGTGTGTTTGATTTGCAGCACCTGGCTGCTACTCACCCTCTTAATTGTCAAGGTGATGTTGTGCCTCATTTTTCACCTAGCTCATCCTGGTCTAGTTTTTATGAACTAAATAATAACAGTGTAATATGTCATGTTTGTATGTACGTAGTTTTAAGAACTGCCAGGTGATTTTTAATATGTCCTGATATATAAAACCAAAGAATTTAATTTACTTTCTTTTTACAACGGCTGTGATTTTATTCCAGCTTTCATGGTGCATTTATTTAATGACTAACATTGTGTGTTAGGTGTATGTAGAATAAAACACTGAGGTCTATCCTACTATAGCCCCCACTCGCACCTGTGTGGAATTTAGGGGTTGGGTGGGATTCTTTGAATGTTTTTTGTTTGTTGTTGATGTTTGCTTGTTTTTTATTTACTGGAGAAATTTACAAAGCTTTATTTAACTATTGATTTAGATGTTTAAAAAAACAAGTAGTGGAATGTTTATTAGAAAAAGTAGCAAAAATACTTCAATCTGAGTACTCTGATGAGCAGCTCTGTAGTATGTTTCTGTTTCTCCCGCATTCACACTGCTTTGTACTGCAAGTCTCATTCACCCAGTGTCACACACACACACACACACACACACACACGTCTGATGGATGCATCAGGGGCAACTCGGGGTTCAGTATCAGCCCAAAGATACCAGAGCAGCTGAGCCTCAGCCATACATGTGGTCTGCCATCAGGAGAGCCTGAATCACTGACCTTTGGATGCACATGTTATTGGTATGGTTTGGAACCAGGTTCACTGCAAATCAATGCAAAGCTCTCCTGTGATTTAACTCTTTCATTTTGATGGGATTAAGCTTTTCCAGAATGACGGCATCACCATCCATAGAGCTTTACTGAACGGTCAGATTGCTGTGGTCTTCACAGCCCCTAGATCTCAGCACAGATTTGGCTTCTGTGGGGAGTTCCTTCTGGGTTACTATAGTGGAGTCACTGGCAACCAGAAAGTTTTGCCCGAGGGCCCCCTTGAAGGTTAATCCAGCACTGTCACTATGTGAAGAAGCCGCCAATCTCTGGTTTTAAGGGGGGTTTAAGCTTTTAAACCAATTGAAGCGCAAGCAAGGAGGGAAGGAAGGAAATATAAATAGATGCCTATTGCACTCAAGACTAAACAGAGAAATTGCAAACAGCTTTTACTGACCTCACTGCTGGAGTTACAGCAGCAGGGAAGCACTCTGCACACATTATGTGCAGAGTGTAGTCTCCAAATAGGAAAATACATTTTTGTTAATAATTTCTGTTCAATTCAGTTCCGCGTTTGATTGATTTTGGAGGCAGCAGAGATCAAAGGCAGAAGGAGACAAAAGATAAAAGAAGATAAAAGACGATGCTGCAGGAAACACATCTTGGAGACTGTCACTGTGTCGCCTCCAGTCTAGTGGCATACAGGCATCTCAGCAAACCTGAAATGAATGAAAAATGCTACACCTGCCCTGTGTATTGTTATGCAGCTCTGGGGTGTTTCTGGAAAAGTCAGACGACACTGCGTCTGTGTTGTGGAAATTATTGTCTCCGCTGATCTGTGTTCAGGTTCCATAGGAATGAAAAGTGTGCCATGAGAGAGAAGCATTTTTAATATCCTGAGAGGAATTCTCCTCATGTTTACCCTTTCCTTTGTCTCACAAGATGACGGCCTAATCTGCAGTTGCCCTTGATGCGCAATACCATGTGCCAGATTCCTTTAGCTGTATGGTTAAATTACCCTCAGCATATTATGAGGTTTGTTGATGCCAAGAAGCATACAGCAGTCAGCTGCAACATTAAAACCACTCATAGGTGAAGCAAATATAAGCTTCTAAATATAAGCAAACATAATTGACACTGCAGTGTTCTGCAATGCAGCTTTGCACTCATCTAGATGTTGCTTTTACCAGCAATGCTCTCAAAAATGGGGCTATGGTAAAATATCACTTCTGTCCCTATGTCTTCTTGAATGTGCCTCTTAGGACCTTAAAGTACCTTTTTGAACGCCAGAAAAAAAGGTTCCCAAGCAGTAAAAGTTGTAGATTTGTACCATTATTTCAATATTTTATGGTGCGATACCAGGATACAGTCTGCTGTCAGCCAAATACCAAAAGAAAGCAGCTAATATAATAGCTTTATTTACAGATCTGTTTTATTTGAGGTAACTGAAAAAAATATAATGTACAGAACATAAAAGATGTTACACTACCTGAAACTTGTAGTGGAGTGCTTTGAGTGCATAACATGAGTAAAAATGGTGCCAAATACTATGTTTCAAAATATTAGTTCAAAATGAACTAATATTTTTCATGAAAGCATATGTGTATTGTTTGTGTATTTATACACAAACACTCATATATATTCAAATAATTTAAAAAAAATATGTTCATTTACCTGTTACTACCACACACCAAATCCGATCGTTGGTACTTGCTGGCTTGTGTAGCCACTAGGTAACAAAAGCTCAACACTGCCCCCTAGCATCCTGGAGCACTTCTGTTGTGTTTTGGAGTTTGTACGTGCTTTGTCTCTAGGGGCGACCGTAAATATACTTTTATTTATTCACTCCACATAAAATGTAATAAATAAATCATATAATACAAAAACACTATTCACATTTCAACTTTTAACTATTAAAATTTTCAGCTTTTTTCCTTTTAAACAAATTTAAAGTGAAACAACACAAAACACTACAAACCACAACACAATTAAATATAAATTAAAATATGCAAAACAAAAAGAAAATGCACATTCTCTGTCATATGGGCCTGGAATGATTTTTTGGGAGAGTGTTTTCCTGCTTGGAACTGTATACATAGGATTCACTGCATGAATAAACTTTCTGAATCCTTTATCATCCGCAACTGAAAATAGTTGTGGATGATTACTATACCTTTCTAATGTGACGTTGTTGTCCCTGGCTCTCTGTCTCTCTCTCTCCCTCCCGCTCTGTTCCTGTGCTACTGCCAGTGTAACTACCGCCCCTCCCCCCTCTGCCCAGCGCAAAGCACACGGCTCACGTGCGGAGTGAAGCGGAAAAAAGCAGAAGAAAGAGAGAGCGTGGGAGAAAGAAAAAAAACACGGCTCCCAATAAGGAGCCGGCTCGCGCCGTTCACTTCAAAGAGTCGGCTCTAAGAGCCGTTTCGTTCGCGACCGACACATCACTAGGTTCTACACCTTCATTTGAGTCCAGCTGTGTTTGAATATACTGATTGGACTTGATTAGGAAAGCCACACACCTGTCTATATAAGACCTTACAGCTCACAATGCATGTCAGAGCAAATGAGAATCATGAGGTCAAAGGAACTGCCTGAAGAGATCAGACACAGAATTGTGACAAGGCACAGATCTAGCCAAGGTTACAAAAAATTTCTGCTGCACTTAAGATTCCTAATACCACAGTGGCCTCCATAATCCTTTAATGGAAGATGTTTGGGATGACCAGAACCCTTCCTAGAGCTGGCCGTCTGGCCAAACTGAACTATCGGGGGAGAAGAGCCTTGGTGAGAGAGGTAAAGGTAAAGAAGAACTCAAAGATCACTTTGGCTGAGCTCCAGAGATGCAGTCAGGAGATGGGAGAAAGTTGTAGAAAGTCAACTATCACTGCTGCCCTCCACCAGTCAGGGCTGTATGGCAAAGTGGCCTGACGGAAGCCTCTCCTCAGTGCAAGACACAGGAAAGCCTGCATGGAGTTTCCTAAAAAACACCTGAAGGACTCCAAGATGGTGAGAAATAAGATTCTCTGGTGTGATGAGACCAAGATAGAACTTTTTGGCCTTAATTCTAAGCGGTATGCGTGGAGAAAGCCAGGCACTGCTCATCACCTGTCCAATACGGTCCCAACAGTGAAGCATGGTGGTGGCAGCATCATGCTGTGGGAGTGTTTTTTCAGCTGCAGGGAAAAGACGACTGGTTGCAATTGAGGGAAAGATGAATGCGGCCAAGTACAGGGATATCCTGGAAGAAAACCTTCTCCTGAGTGCTCAGGACCTCAGACTGGGCTAAAGGTTTGCCTTCCAACAAGACAATGACCCTAAGCACACAGCTAAAATAACGAAGGAGTGGCTTCACAACAACTCCGTGACTGTTCTTGAAATGGCCCAACAAGAGCCCGGACTTAAACACAATTATGCATCTCTGGAGCTGTCCACCAACATTTACCATCCAACCTGACAGACCTGGAGAGGATCTGCAAAAAGGAATGGCAAAGGATCCCCAAATCCAAGTGTGAAAAACTTTGCATCTTTCCCAAAAAGACTCATTTCTGTATTAGATCAAAAGGGTACGTCTACTAAATACTAGGGATGGGTATCGTTTAGGTTTTATCCGATACCAGTACCAAACCGGTACTTTTGAAACGGTGCTGGTGCTTAAACAGTGCTCGAACCGGTGCTTAAAGAATGGAGAACACAAACTTTGTCCAAAAACCTCACATGTTATGCTGTTATTTTGTAAAAAGATAATAATGTTAGCCTTCTGCAGCTATAGGGCACATATTGTATCACTCTTGGCTGGAAGCACCTCCAAATCTGAGGCCATGGTCCTCAGCCGGAAAAGGGTGGAGTGCCCACTCTGGGTCGGGGACGAGTTCCTGCCCCAGGTGGAAGAGTTTAAGTATCTCGGGGTCTTGTTCACAAGTGACGGGAGAAGGGAGCCGGAGATCGACAGACGGATTGGTGCAGACGCTCTACCGGTCTGTTGTGGTGAAGAGAGAGCTGAGTGTAAAAACGAAGCTCTCAATTTCCCGGTCGATCTACGTCCCTACCCTTACCTATGGTCACGAGCTGTTGGTAGTGACCGAAAGAAAGAGATTGCAGATACAAGCGGTGGAAATGAGCTTCCTCCGAAGGGTGGGTGGTTTGGGCATCTGACAAGGATGCCTCCTGAGGTGTTCCGGGCATGTCCCACCGGGAGGAGGATCCAGGGCAGACCCAGGACACACTGGAGAGACTATATCTCTCGGATGGCCTGGGAACGCCTGGGTGTTCCCCTGGACAAGCTGGAGGAGGTGGTTGGGGAGAAGGAGGTCTGGGCTTCTTTGCTTAGGCTGCTGCCCCCGTGACCCGGCCCTGGATAAGTGGAAGAAAATGGATGGATGGCTGGTTGGATGGATGGATGGGCTTATAATAATAATAATAATTCAAGATTCAAGATTCAAGATTGTTTATTTGTCACGTGCATAGTTATACAAGTATAACACACAGTGAAATGAACATTATATACAGTGAGTGAATATGTAGAAAGAGGACATCATGTGCAGTAAGTGAGTGAGTTATATACATTATATAAATTAAATTAAATAAAACAATCTGGAAATTTACAGTTCAAAATCTGAGAATGTACATTGTGTGAGTGGGGTGTTAAGGTGTCTAAACCAGCGCAGGGTCTGACAATGCCAAGCCAAGTTTATTGATAAAGCACTTTAAAAACAGCGAGCACTGACCAAAGTGCTGAACATAAAATACAAACGGTCAAGGTCAAGTTTATTTATATAGCACATTTCCAAACAGTCCATGCTGCACAAAGTGCTTAACAATGTAAAATGCCACTAAAACAAATAAAATGCAAAACAATGATGCAATAAAATATAGAAAAAACAAATAAGTCAATGAAATAAGTCAATAAAAACAACAACAACTAAGGCTGTTAAAACCAAAATGTTGGGTGTTAAAAGCCAGACCTTAAAAATGTGTCTTTAGGAACGATTTAAAATGTTCGAGTGTTTGTGCAGATCTAATATTAAGAGGAGCACTATTCCAAAGTCTGGGACCTGCCACACAGAAGGCTCTGTCACCATGAGACTTAAGTTTAGTCCGTGGAATAGCTAAGGTTAGTTTTGACCTGGACTTCACGGTTCTTTCTGGAGCATAAATAAATAGGAGCTCAGACAGGTTAGGAGCTTGCTCGTTAAGTGACTTAAAAACAGAAAGTAAGGGTTTAATTTAGATCCTGTAGGAGACAGGAAGTCAGTGTAGAGATGCTAAAACTGGGGTTATATACTCCTAACATTTAGTGCCAATTAGCAGACGAGGAGCTGCATTTTGGACCAACTGGAGACGATAAAGAGAGGCCTGGTCCAGACCAAAGTACACAGAATTGCAGTAATCCAGTCTGCACGTAATGAACAGATGACTAACACATTCAAAGACATTAGCTGGAAGGTATGGCTTAACCATGGCTAGCTGTCTTAAATGAAGAAAGCTGGATTGTACTACTGCGCTCACCTGCCTACACAGTTTGAAGGAACCATCAAGGTGCACACCGAGGTTTTTTACATTGGTCTTACAATAGGAAGATAATGGGCCCAGAGCACTGTCAATGTGATTATTAACGAAGGTACCAAAAACGGCAACCTCTGTTTTGTCTTCATTTATTTTAAAGAAATTTAAAGACATCCACTGTTTATTGTCATCCAGGCAGCGTAATAATAGCTGAAGTGAGTGTCTCCCTGCTTTTAAAGGCAGGTAGATCTGCAAGTCATCTGCAAAACAGTGGAATGAAAGGTTGTACTGTGAGAAAATAGACCCCAGTGGCAACACATACAGTGCAAACAAGGCAGAACCCAAAATAGAGCCTTGAGGTACACCATAATTAAGAGGGGCTATTTTGGAGCTGTGAGGGCCCATGTTGACATAAAAAATCCTTCCAGATAAATAGGACCAAACCACTGGAGAGCAGACCCTTTTAGGCCAGCATATGATTCCAGCCGTGATAACAGGATGTTGTGGTCGACTGTGTCAAAGGCTGCTGACAAGTCCAACAACAAGAGTCCAGAGTTAAAAGAATATGGTAAATGGTAAATGGTCTGTATTTGTATAGCGCTTTTCTAGTCCCTAAGGACCCCAAAGCGCTTTACACAACCAGTCATCCACCCATTCACACACACATTCACACACTGGTGATGGTAAGCTACATTATAGCCACAGCCACCCTGGGGCGCACTGACAGAGGCGAGGCTGCCGGACACTGGTGCCACCGGGCCCTCTGACCAATATCATTAAAAACCCTTCAAAGTGCTGTCTCAGTGCTGTGTAGTGATTTAAAACTGGATTGAAACTTTTCAGAAATCTGATTAAGATCAAGGTGGGCCTGCAACTGTAAATAGACCACTTTCTCCAGAACTTTAGAAAGAAAGGAAAGCTTTGAGATTGGCCTGTAATTGGACAGAACAGTTGGGTCCAGATTGTGTTTTTTAAGAAGAGGCTGAACTATAGCTTGTTTAAAGCATGATGGGACACAGCCTGTAGCAAGGGAAGTGTTGATTAATCTCCGGATAAAAGGCCCAACAGTATTAAAAGTATTTTTTAGCAGACTTTGGGGAAGATAATCTGATGGGCAGTGTGATGATCTTAGGTGACAAACTACCACAGACAATTCATTCAGGGAGACAGACTCAAACTGCTCTAAGATAGCTGAGCACATAGGAGGAACCTAATAGCCAAAACTTTGTGGATAAAAATGCCAAAAAGTCATCACACATACTTGGTGAAGGTACAGCTCCAGCATTATCACGTGGAGTAAAAATATGATTAAGAACATTAAAAAGTACCTGGGGCCTGTGACTATTTATTGACACTTGGTTTGATACAAAATATAAATACTAAAAGTAAAATACATGTTGAAATAACAAAAACAATATAGAACACCAACATTAGAAAGGCATTAAATACAAATGAATTTAACATGCTATACTGGGTTTAAGTGGGTCAAAGGATTTCATTCTGATACCTAAATGGCAGTCAGGGTGCTGTTGCCTAGCCTGTACAGGTCCGTACGCCCCTCTATGGATTTGCTTCCCCAGACCATCACTGACCCACCACCAAATCAGTCATGCTGAACAATGTTATAGGCAGAAAAACGTTATCCACGGCTTCTCCAGACCCTTTCACGTCTGTCACATGTGCTGGGGTGAACCTAAGATAAGATAAGATGACCTTTATTAGTCCCACAGGTGGGAAATTTGTTTCGTTACAGCAAAAGTGCAAAGTTATGTTGCAGAAATTAGAAAACACTGGAATGCAATAAAATAAAATAAAATACTATATACAATAGAATAAAATAGAATACAAATGCTATATACAACTGAGTAAGAAAATACAAAAGTACAACTTTGTCAGAAAGAAGAATTGCACATATAGCAGTCTTATTGCACATGTGTGGATGTGTGTGTTTGATCAGTTAAAGTCTTTGTTGTGCAGTCTGACACCAGTGGGGAGGAAAGACCTGCGAAATCTCTCCGTCCCACACCGTGGGTGCCGCAGCCACTGAAGGAGCTGCTCAGTGCTGTCACAGTCTCCTGCATGGGGTGGGAGATGTTGTCCAACAGTGATGACAGCTTAGCCACCATTCTCCTGTCACTCACCACCTCCACTGGGTCCAGAGGGCATCCTAGAACAGAGCTGGCCCTTCGGATCAGCCTGTTCAGTCTCTTCCTGTCCCCAGCAGAGATGTTGCCGCCCCAGCAGACCACACCATAAAAGATGGCTGAGGCCACCACAGAGTCATAGAAGGTCTTCAGGAGTGGGCCCTCCACTCCAAACGACCTGAGTCTCCGCAGCAGGTACAGTCTGCTCTGCCCTTTCCTGTAGAGGGCGTCTGAGTTATGAGTCCAGTCCAGTTTGTTGTTCAGATGAACACCAAGGTACCTGTAGCTGTTCACAGCCTCGATGTCCATACCTTGGATGTTCGGTGGTTGCAGTGGAGGATGTTTGTGCCTGAGGAAGTCTACCACCAGCTCCTTGGTTTTACTGGCGTTGATCTAGAGGTAGTTCAGCTGGCACCAGTCCACAAAGTCTTGAGTCAGTCCTCTGTACTCTTTGTCGTCCCCATCAGTGATGAGGCCGACTATTGCAGAGTCATCAGAGAACCTGCTCTCATCTGTAAAAACCACAGGACACCTGTGGTGGATATGGCATCCCAGGTATTCTATGGCAAATGCTAATCAGGCTCCACGGTGCCAGGCAGTGAGCACAGAGCCCACTAGAGGATGTTGAGCTCTCAGGCCACCCTCATGAAGTCTGTTTCTGATTGTATGGTCAGAGACATTCACACCAGTGTCCTGCTGGAGGTCATTTTGTATCTCTGTGCTGGTCCTGTTCCTCCTTACACAAAGGTGCAGATACTAGTCCTGCAGATGGTGAAGGACCTCTCTCTCTAAAGCTCTCGTAGAGTAACTGTCTATCTCCTGGAATCTCTTCCATGATCTTCAGACCGTGCTGGGAAACACAGCAAACCTTCTGGTAATGGCACATATTGATGTGCCATCCTGAAGGAATTAGACTACATATGCGGCCTCTGTAGGGTCGAGATACCACCTCATGCTACCTGTAGAGACCCTGGCCGCAGCTAAAATTAGAAATATCCTGTCTCAGAGTGCTTTATGGTATGGTTTATGGACATATGCCTCAGTACTTTTAACTTTTAGATTTATTTGCTTATCCACCTCTACTTTTAAGATCAGGCTTCAAACTTTCCTTTTTGCTAAACATATAGTTAGGGCTGGACCAGGTGACCCTGAATCCTCCCTTAGTTATGCTGCAATAGGTGTAGGCTGCTGGGGGATTCCCATGATGCACTGGGTTTTTCCTTTCCAGTCACCTTTCTCACTCACTATGTGTTAACAGACCTCTCTGCATTGAATCATATCTGTTATTAATCTCTGTCTCTCTTCCACAGCATGTCTTTATCCTGTCTTCCTTCTCTCACCCCAACCAATCACAGCAGATGGCCCCGCCCCTCCCTGAGCCTGGTTCTGCTGGAGGTTTCTTCCTGTTAAAAGGGAGTTTTTCCTTCCCACTGTCGCCAAAGTGCTTGCTCATAGGGGGTCATATGATTGTTGGGTTTTTCTCTGAATGTATTATTGTAGGGTCTACTGTACAATATAAAGTGTCCTGTGGCGACTGTTGTTGTGATTTGGTGCTGTATAAATAAAACTGAACTGAAAGTTTGAT
Source organism: Pelmatolapia mariae (assembly GCF_036321145.2). Taxonomy (NCBI): domain Eukaryota; kingdom Metazoa; phylum Chordata; class Actinopteri; order Cichliformes; family Cichlidae; genus Pelmatolapia; species Pelmatolapia mariae. The sequence goes on along the minus strand of NC_086239.1, from coordinate 620,315 downwards.
GAAAACTTTTTCAGTGCAGTTCCAGAGATACAAACACAGGTCCATATTTTCTCAATAAGAATGACATGATTAATGGTGTCAACAGCTGCTGATAAATCAAATAAATCTAAAATTCCATTTTCACCTTTATCTAAGTGAATAAGAATAACATTAGTAATGTTGTTTCTGTGTTATCATTCTGTCAACTGTCAACTTCTGTCGACTGACTGACATTAGTCAGAAGCCAGTGGGAGGTAGAAATGCTTTAGGAATAATGTCAGCTAGAAATGCGGATATCAAGGAGATCTGTCATGAAAATCAGATAAAAGTCAAAGAACAGAACTGAGACACTCGGGCAGGCTGACAGGCTCCAGGCTTGAACTGTGACCTGATACCACTGATCTTATCATCCAAGCAAACAAACAAACAAGACAGGGCATAACAATTAGGCTGAGTGGGATTAAAGAGTTTGCTGGTGGCAAACATTGGATTGGGCTTAATATTGCTCTCATCATTTGAGAAAACTTCATATCTCCTGCATGTGAAGGTAGCGCACGAGGACATTTGTAATTCTAGTGTTTAGTGTTTCTAGGGGGAAACGCTAAATGCTAAAACTCTGAAAAGCTCACATAGCTGCAGGCTTTGGGGGACACAGAGCCCCTGCCTTATCTTTGTTGTTTTCAAAGCCCCGTTGACTGTTATTGGCCAACAGGTGCTCAAAGTGCAGGGTCATCACGACTGTATCAGACCTCTCCACCCACTCTCGTCTCAGCCCCCACTGGGCTTTCCCGAAATTCTTCAGAAACTCGAGCAGCAGACACTGTCCGCAGGCAGGACTCTGTGTGTGTGTGTGTGCGCGCGCGCGTGTAATTAGACTTTTGGGAGTCTTTCGGGAACAGGGAGGCGGCTGCAAAGGTCCAACGAGGTTGGGGGGAGTGACTCGGAAAGAGGGGGTGGCTGTGTTTGCGGTAAAAACAGCAAATCACTGTAGCAGACCCCCTCTCTTACAGCTACTTGGTACCACGCACATCCCTCGGTGTCTCCCTCTCTCTCTCTCTCTGGGTCCGGGCCCTGGGGTTGTAAGTCCGTCCTCCTCCTCCGGTGCAGTCCGGTTCGCTCCGCTCGTGTCGCTGCTCGCAAAGCACCGACTCTCCTCTGCAGCCATGGCACATATCCTTCAGCTGTTTGCTGTCATACTCTCATCAGCTCTCGTGCAAGCATCGGCCTTGCTCAACGACACGTAAGTAAACGTATATTTCTAACGAAACTCATGCATGTCATTGTGCAAAAGTTTGGCTTGCCCCTCGCGCCAAGACGCGTCCAAATAGTTGCACGAGGTGGTGTTGGAAAAACTTTATTTTAAAAAAATGGCACGCGCAGCTTCATCATGTATTTGGCACTCGATTCTGGTGTAATCACGAAAAACCTGCACCATTCCACTGGTGAGGCAGAAAGTCCAGTGTGTGGCCACAGGACAGTGTTATGCAATGAGCAAAGACTATGTGTGCGTGTCTACGCGCATGTCCCATCTGGTACAACTTACCAGCTTTTGATTAATAACCTGTTCTAGCGCTTTACCTGAGTAGAGTGTAAATAGGACATGATTTTCATGATACTGGAAGGCCGAATAACATTTTCCATCCTGACTTTTTTTGCTTGCTCTAAACTTTAATCATCATGGCTCGCATGCCTTTCATAGTTTACACTGGGAGTCAAATGACTTTTCATCATTGTGCAACTTTCTCTCTGGCAAAAACAGCATCAATATTCTCAGCAGCACCACCCAAAACTCAATTAAATGTGTCCTTTATTTCTCATTGGCAGCAGCAGGCCCCTGTGTGCCAAGCAGCGTCAACACAGAGAATCCAGCAGAGTGCTTCGTTAGAAGCTAGATATCATGGCTGTTGCTGATGTTTTCCAATGTTCATTTGCACATGTAACCTATATGGGCCTTGTGTGGTTGTTTGGATGAATATGTCCGCTGTGCAGGAAGGATGGCGTGGGGATACAGGAGTTACTGGAACTCTGCTTCCCTTTTGATTCCAGGGCTGAAATAAAAATACAGTGCACACAGTTTCTCTAGACTATATGTGTTGTGCACAAGCAGGTACATTAAGAAGAAATTCATAATGGGGAGTATTTCTGTTACATACAGTTAGGTCCATAAATTTTTGGAAGATGACTGATGTTTTGGATACATTTGCCTCTCTCTACCACCACAGTGGATTTTAAAATAAAAACTGTTGCTTTAACTGTTTAGGAATTACAGTCACTTTCCTTCATTCACCCTTTTTCATTTACTGTGTGTTCACACACCGTTCTGTATTTCAGCATAGTGTCTTTTGTCCTGTCTTCCTCCCCTCACCCCCAACTGGTAATGGCAGATGGCTGAATACACTCTACATTTCTGAAACAGATGAAACCAAGATGAAGCAAAGCAACGTCCCATTATCGTTTGTCAAACATCGTGAAGGGAAGTTATAAAATGAGTTCATGCATGCTTGTTGGCGCTCTCCCAGACAGCTGATTTTCACTTATCTGGATCTAGCATTTTCAGTGAGATAAACTTTCATCACACATCCAGGTGACTTTTTGGAGTCCTACTGAAGAAAAATACACCCAGATGAACAGAATCGACCTTCTGGTGTTACAGAATGGGCATGCAGGGTTGCCAGTGGAAATAAATCAACACTGTTTGTTGTTGTTGATGTGACAGCTGATAGATTCAACAAATACTGCAAACCAATCAGGCTTCTCAGTGAAGACTGGGCTATGCAGGAATGACATTTTTGCAGGCCAAATCAGAACTATAACTCTGGTTCCCTCCAGAAAAAGTAAATTGTATCCTTTTAATGTTTGATGGTGTTTTTCAGTACTGGTTCCAGTCACCTAGCCATGTTGTGTGCTTTAACAAACATCTGTGACCGAATGAGTCACTCACTGAATTTCAGTGTGTTGCTGTAATCGAATGCTTTTAACTTCTCACGTAGCGGCTTGTTAGCACACTCCTTCTCTTAGAAGCTACATAATTCACATGCAGGGTGTTAACTTTTATGTTGGAGAACAAGAAACTGATTTTGTTTGAGGTTAAATCAAACTCGTTCACCTTGAAACAAAGAAACAGATGATGGTTGTTAGGGCTGTGCGATATGACCAAAATCTCATATCCCGATATAAGAATTCTATCGTCCCGATAACGATATAAATCACAAAAATGTAACATTTTCTGTAAATTCTGTGAATCTCGGGCAGCTCGTCTTGCGGGAAGTGTTTCCTGCTGCGCGTCATATAGCTGGAGTCGAGTGTTTTAACCGATGCATGAAACTATAAATTTTTAGGCATAAGTTGTAACAGCCGCTGTTTTCTTTGTGAGTATTTATTACACGGCGTGCTGCGGGGCAAAGCCTGTTCTAACGTTTTAGTCTAAGGTTTATTTTTTAGCACCTGGCGGCTCTTTCTTACTTCTCATCCGTAAATAATCTGCTCTTTCACGTGATTCAGTTTATTTTGAAAAGTCTCAACAGGATCTTGAGCTTTATTGTGAAAGGTTTATGTGGAACATAAACAAGCGGACACGCGATGCTGTTACCGTCGTTGTTGCTAACGACAAAGCATAAAAACAGGCGCTTGTCTGTCCGTAGTGTGGTTATATAAAATATAAGCGAAAGAGAGAACTTTAAGATATTAATATAGCCACTACAGTGACCATCAAAATGATGAAAAAATATTGCCGTAAACAGTTTATTTTGCGACACCACGAAAAAAACGATAGCGTAAAATTAAACGATAGACGTTTTTATATCGTCATCCGATATATATCGTTATATCGACCAGCCCTAATGGTTGTAGGATTTAACCCTGCGCCACACTCATTTAGTTCTTTAACTGGACCATTTATCAGCTAGCTGTAGCAACACGCTAGAAGTTTGTGCTTTTTAAACATTAGCGGTTATCTCTCTAAATCAAACGTGTGTTTAACATGGAGCAAGGTTGTACTTTTTAATGCTTGGCGTTGTTTTTCTCCTAGCTTTTCACTTAAACAAGTGCTAACAGTTTGGGGGTTTTTTTTAATGAGGGTACTTTCTTCTTCTTGCAGGATCTATGCAGTGACTGTGAGTTCGCGTGTGGCTGCAGGGAAACAGGAGACCCTGTGTGCCCAAATTCACGGCCTGACTGAGCCTGTGCGCATGGTCATCGGCCTCACTGAGGGCTCTGTCACAATCTTAGATGAGCAAGTAAATGAGGACTTCTACCGCTGCCTAAACTTCCAGGTCAGATCCAAGAAAAGCACAAAAGAACTTGTGAATACTCAGACTCCCACTCTCCACACTTCCAGTTTCATGTGGGGGGATAGTTCAGGATGAGCGGGGTCCTATTAGACCATAGCCCAGAAATACACATTTCACTGGGTAAACATTTTTCTTCTGGAATATTTCATTATGTTTTCGATATAAAGGGATTGAAATTTTAATTGTAGCACTAACCACATGGAAGTTTCTGTTTGTGAATTAAATCTGCTTCGTGGTTATCCCACGCCATCACGCCAGAGTGTAAATCATAAACAGACCAATCAGCTCTAGCTCCTAGTGTTTTATCCGTGAAACCAGCTTCCTTTTACAATAAGAAGTGTTCTCTTTGTTTCCTACACAGCTGGTGTAAACAAATATTCACTCTGATTCATTAAATACTGTCTTCAGAACGTCCTCTGGCTGAATTGCAGCTGTTTTTCGATGATGTACCTCCAGTATGACTAATCGCGAACAGTGATTCGTGGTATTTACAGTATTTCACTTTTTTTAAACCAAAAAGCTTTGTATTGTGTTGTTTGTAGACAGTAAATGCACCAGCGTGGTTTCCAAGCAGAATTCCTATCACCATCCATTAAGCTAATGGCTTAAATCTTGGCACAAGGTTGGACCTAATTATCCTCCCGGCGCCATGACTGAGACTGCCAGCCTCAGTGGGTTCTCTGCAAATTGCAGCTCTGCTTTATGTCACACCTCTGCTTGCTGTTACGCAACTTGCAGGCCTTGCTCCATATTGATGTGGAACGACCCGCCGACCCAAATAGCCTCTGTGACAGTAGCACTTAGTTTCACTTTGTTCCTGCTATTTGGCCCTGTTGCAGGACTGGTTTTTGTCTCTAGGCACAAAGACTGCTTTCTGCCAGAGGCTAGCTATGTACCTGCATTGCTCTGGAAGCCACCCCTGCGCTCAGTCTCACAACACACATCTGAACACAACAGTCTTTTTGACATGTCTGGAAGTGGTTCTGGTCCTTGTTATGTAACAGCAGCATTAACAAGTGAAAACATGCAGTGTGACAGCATTTCATAATTAACTGTGTGCAACATTGTTCCCTAAGAGTAGCACAGCTCAGATGGCTTTTTATGACACGTTTAATGCAAAAGTCTTGAGCTGCCACACATTTTGCGTCCAAGGAACCGGGCCAACACTGTCACTTTTTAAAGTGGTTTTCAGCATTAGTTCTTCAGACTTTCTGAAAGTCTTTCAATGTGTTTGGCTGCACTTTCACCCATTTGCAGTCTACACTGTGTTCTGGCCATTTTCAGTGGAATGTGTTTTATTTATTTTTTCACTTTATTCTAACCTCTGACTCATTCATGCATGAAAAGGAGTGTAACACCTGGGACGAACCAATGTAGTCTACGTAAAAAGGCTAACCTGGCAAAAAAAAAAAACAATTTAAAATTATATCTTGGTTGTTTGTTACTCAAAAACAAATCATTTCTTCAGCTGTGTATGTATGTATGTATATATATATATATATATATATATATATATATATATATATATATATATAATTAGTGTGTATATCTTTGAAAATAAAAAGAAATGAGCGGCGGCTCAAGACTGTTACACAGTGCTGTGGAGGAAAAGTACAGATTGTGCTCTGCATGAAACCTTTTCCATCTCTGACAAATGTGTGTTTGCTGGTGTTGCAGGTCCCTGTAGTACGCAGCCGAACTGTGGCAACAGTTTATGTCAATATTTTCCATGAAAAAAATCTGACGAGCAAGCATACCAAAGTCGTCATCGAGCCTCCAGCTTTCATCCACATCGTCCGGACTGATAAGCCCATCTACAAACCTGGACAGACTGGTAGGTGGAGTGAGTGTGAAGGTGTTGGAGCTGTTGTGTGGTAGAAGGAGCGATACGCTACTGCAGCGCCGTCTCATCTGCACTGCTTACCCATTCTGCTGCGCTTGCACATTTTTGGTCTGATATATCTGCATAACGCTGAGCCACCACTTAATAGCTTGATAACTTGAGGGTTGTTTTCTGTTCAGTGCACAGAAGAAGGGTGCTTTCCTAGAGAGAGGCTGTTCATATTTAAAGTAGGAAAGGCCTACACACTGAGTGGGTGAAGAGAAAAGGAGTTTATTTGACCACTTAGCAGCCTGCACTAGCACTCGACGGCACTAACTCCTGAATAACTCTGATTAAGATAAGATGATCTAGCCTAGTGTAGTTTAACTTTTTTTTTTTTTTTAACTCTTTTGGGTATTCTGCAACTTGTTATGACAGTAAAACAAGTTTATTTTTTAATAGCGTTGTCATAGTGTTTCAGTAAGGACTCATAAATGATGTTATGTTTCATGAGTCTGAGTAAAAATCAAAAATAAATTTGGCCCATATAACAGTTTATAAATTGGTGTCAGTCTTAACAAAATGAGCTTGTCAGTCAGCTTCTATAAACACGTTCAAAGCTATAACCACAAGAATACTGTAACATATATTTTTAACTAAATTAATCTGTCTCATGCTTTCCATTTGCAGACACAGGTGATCCAATCAGAAGCAACATTACACTTTACCGTGTCACTGTGAAATCAGCTTTCAGTTGGTATTATTTGGCCAGCTAAGCCACGCTCACCAAATCGCACATGGAATAAAACATGGCTGTAGCTGCAGCGTCAGAAAAATGAACCCGATACAGAAGAGTAGGGATGGGTACCGGTGTCCGGTGCCATCTGACATAAACGGTAGTAACCAGACCGAAAAGCTTTATTTCGGTGCTTTTTTTTTCCTGAGCCAATTCTAGCCAATCATTTTACGTTTCCGAGGATAGTAGGCGGGTCCAGGTACGTACGTTCTTTTAGAGCAGAGCTACAGATTAAAAAGGCGAAGCGGTCAAAAGTCTGGCTGTACTTCACAGCAAAAGATGCAAACTCAGCAGCCTGCAACAAGTGCTTTAAGCTGGTACTGTGATACTGTCAAAGGAGGTAACACCTCGAATCCGATGAAACACCTGGCGACGCATAGCGTTTTTTTAAAGCCGAGAAATGCGCCGTGTTTGATAGCTTGCTGCGAGACCTCACACCGAGCACATCTACTGCGGGTGTGGTGCCTGTTATCGGACCCGGAGTTAGCAACATCCCCCAAGAACCCGAAGAGTAGAGTCCTGGCCCCTAGCCCTGCCAGTGTAGCAGAAATGATGAGGATGATGATGGCAGCAGCAGCCGTTCTTCTCTGCGTGAGTAGCTTAATGTTGTTCGTGTGTAATTTACGTTGAGTAGGCTAACCACGTTATTACATTAATGCATGTAAGGTGAACTAGCAAACACCGTCGTAGTTACATGCGGCTGTCTTCTTGTTTGATGGCAGATACTCCCTTCACCCTGGCCAAAAAGGCTAAAATGACCAAAGAAAAAGTGGAAAATAGTTAAACATGAGAGGTTTTTGGACAAAATTTGTGTTTTTTCCATTGTTTAAGCACTGCTTCCAGCCAAGAGTGATACCATATATCCCCTATAGCTGAAGAAAAGGCTAACATTGTTATCTTTTTTTACAAAAAAAACAGCTGAACATGAGAGGTTTTTGGACCAATTTTGTGTTCTCCATTCTTTAAGCACCGGTTTGAGCACCGTTTAAGCACCGGCACCGTTTCAAAAGTACCGGTTTGCCACCAGTATCGGATAAAACCTAAACGATACCCATCCCTACAGAAGAGCCTTAAACCTGCATTCTGTCTGAAGACCACCAGGTGGCAATAAATTTAGTCTGTTTTGTAAATCTAAGGCTACGTTCACACTGCAGGTGAAAGCGCATCAAATCCGACTTTTTTGACCCTATGCGACCCGTATCCGAATTATTAGGCCATATGTAAATAACAAAATAACTTTATAACTTCAAGCAAAATTGGGAAACGTAAAGTCCGACACAGTCAAACAATACTGTTTGCTCTGGGTCTAAACAGAGCGCGTTGTGTGTGACGTCTTCTTTTGCGCATGCGGGACGCTTTGAGGGTTCACACTAGAGCGCGTTTGCTGTCACATTTTATTTGTAGTTTGAACAAACAGACAAAAACATCGCATTTGATCAAAAAATCAGAATTGAGCATTAAGACCTGCAGTGTGAACGTAGCCTTAGTCATACCACATTTCAAAACGGAAGATCATTGGCTGTGTCACAGTCACACCCGCCTTTCCTCAACACATCCATCTTTCCTAACCAATGGCAGAACCACTCAGCTCAAGCTGAGGTGACGTCATCAGTAGCTAATCCTTAAAAATGTTTTGGATTTTTTTGTTTTTTTAATGTATTGCCTACAACAATAGGCAATACATTTTAAGATATATTTTTCTGTGTAAAAAAGGCTAACAGCAACCGTAGACTAATGCGATACATATTCCAGGTCACTGAAACTCGGGCGGTGTTGATCTGATCAGTTAAGTATCAGACAGGGTTGTTAATGAAGGCAACAACAGGTGTGCTACAGGGACAACAATGAGCCAACTCCAAAAGGGGAAAGGTTTTACAGCTGAAGGTCACTGACGTTTTTCCCTCTTCATCTTTTCTGACTGTTTTCCACTAGTTTTGCATTTGGCTGGGGTCAGTATCACTACTGATACCTATGGAGCTAGTGTTATTAGTATTCCAGTATTCTTCCTGAGTGTACCAGAATTGTCAGGTCCACCGCAGGTGCCCAGATGAGCTTCAGGTTCAGCCTGAGCACATGTGACAGTTGTAGAAGGGTGTGGGCTAGCCGTGGAGAACATGCTGCCTGTAACATTGTTCTGCATGACTGGAGGCGTATCCATGGAGGGACACACAGACCTCGACAGCATCCTGACTGTCATTAGGAGCCATTCTCAGACCCTAGACTGGTACACAACAATGCCTGGCAGGATGAAGGAACTGATACCGTGGACTGGCACCACGTTCACCTGACCGAAATCCAACACCAACACCTCTGGGACATCATGTTTCAGTGATTCCCTGGTGCTGATGTGGGAGGAGATCCTCCGGGATGTTGTCAGGCATGCAGACAAGCACGTGGGGGTCACACGAACTGCTGAGCACCGTTCTGAGTTGCTGCATTTCAGTAAAACAAACTCGTCTTCACCATCATTCACTTTGATTTTCAGGGTTTTTCTTTCTTCAGCCGTCTGCAGACTAATGATTTTCATTTCCATCAAATGATGGGGCATCCTTTCCTAACACGGTGACCAGTCTGTATCAGTATAGATATCAACATGATTTATTCATTTTCCCCCACTGAATCTGACATGTGCCTCTAATTCATTAGAGTATAAAGAGAGACTCTGGTGCTTGCATACACTTTTAGCTTTGCTTCGCTTCTTTTTAGTCCATCTGTTATCACCAGGATCTTTTTCCCTTTGTCTTCTGCTTCCTCTCATTATCCACTTGTGCAATAACTGAAAATACAGTATAGTAATGTATTTTTTTTTCTTTCTTTTAAAGTCAAATTCCGGATCGTCTCCATGGATGCCAATTTCATCCCTGTGGAACGAGTGGTAGGTTTCTATCCACTTGTTCTCGTCTGTCAGAATCATGTGCCGCTGTGCCATTTGTGGAGTCATTTCAAGCAGCGAACTTGATAATCTGCTGTGATTTGTAGCAGGCAGTCAGTGAATCTGAAGAGTAAGGTCTATTTTGGTTCAGGAGAGTGGGAGGTGAAAGGAAGGCTGTTTGTTGATTTTGAAGACAGCGTGGGTGTGGAGCGCTGTGTGGAGTAGTGTGATAAACATGCTGTCAGAGTTCATTTGGCGCACACTACATTTGACCCAAACATCTGAATCAATAGCGGCTCAGGGCCTTTTCCGTTTTTTGACGAGAGGATGAAAACACGACTGCACGCAGTCGACGTGAAATCCGTTCAGATGCATCACATGATGAAAGTAGCTAGCTTGAAGGTGGTAACTCCCACCAGCTGTAGTGAAGACGTGGCATTGTGAGACTTTATCTGTCGTTATGCATCTGCTCTTTTCGGCACTCTGTTGGAGATGTAAGAACGAAATAATTGAGGCCAAAATATCACGTGTGTCAAGGGTTTTACAGAGGAAGACTGTAATAAAAAGCCGTGGAGGGGGACATGTGTTGTTTGACTCTTATCGTCCAATTAGGAAATAAGACCTGGCAGTGGTGGTGTTGTTTCAGGGTGTGGCGCCTTCACGTCTGTCACCGGGACACTCAGTGCTATGTGCTTGCTGAGTAATTGGGTTCTGCTGTGTGATCTGAACCGGGAGCTACATGCATACTGACTAATAAAACTTGAAAGTCATTGCAACATTTATCAAGAAACCTTACTGATATGTTTCTAATATATTGTCCTTATTGTGTTAATTCTGTGTGCAGATAAACTAAATGTAAACTCTTCTTTTTTTCTTTCAGTATAAAGAAGTGGCGCTCCAGGTAAGAAACACTCAAATTGGCATCTCTTCTGGAAACTGCTGACATGTCTCTTTCGCTCTTTTAAAAGATTTTGCCATTTGTGCCTTCTGTAAGAGTAACGGCAAAGATGCAGGCAGGAAATGAGGCGATGGAGGGAGGGCTGTATGACATGTAATTAAAGTGCAGAGGACTGCTCACCGGCACCCTCCCCTTCCCCCCCATATTTACTTTTTCTTCTCTGGGGTGGTGCTGTTTAAGAAGATATCCAATCTACAATATTCTGTTGTAGATTGGATATCTGCACTGCATTGGTTGTGAAGACTAAGAAGGACTTTAGCTACCTCTGAATCACAGAGCTAATTACACAAGCCAACCATCAGGAGGAGGACTATAATAGGTTCTTTTCTCCAAACGAGAGCTCGTTAAGATAAATGTCACTCCAGTCAGTTTGGGCAATGTTTGGATTGCACTGGTCCCTCCTGCAGGAGCTTGTCCTACTTCCATGCCTGGCTCCAGGAAGCACTCTGGCATGCCCGTCTCAGATGAGGGATCGTGTGTGTGTTGTTTTTTTTCTCCCCATGTCACAGGGCTGACCCACAATCCACAAAGAGCAGAGATTATCTGGTGTCTGGCTTGGAAACATCTCTGTGTGCCCCAGCAGAGGAGCTGGAGGCTGGAAGCTACGACCTCGTTTGATTTGACATCCCTAAATAAATTCTCCTCTGTCTTTACTCTGTGTAGGATCCTAGCTCAAATCGCATTGCCCAGTGGCTGGATAAATCTGTTGTTGGCGGCATCCTTGATCTTTCACACCCCATGATTCCTGAGGCTGTACAAGGAAGCTACACCATCACTGCCTTGACAGACAAGGGAGAACAAATATCCCACAGCTTTGACATCAAAGAATACGGTGGGAGGAAACAAATGAAGCATCTTCTCTTATAGACCAGAAATAATTACGAGCTCAGTCTATGTAAATTCTCAGCTGCGGGGAGATCTGACTCTGTTTCCTTTTCTCTAGTTTTGCCAAAGTATGAAGTGAAGGTTCATCTGCCCAGTGTGATTACCGTCCTGGATCAGGAGGCAGCACTGAAGATTTGTGGAAAGTAAATGTCCCAGTTGAACAGAAACTGGTGTTCTTGTCTGTGTTGGTTCAAGGAAATCCACACTGTGAAGCATCGCAGCTGGGCAGCGCTGGTGCTAACAACATTGTCGTTTATTACAAAAGATGGGTCTGGATTTGTGGGAACAACAAACTGCCTGTAGCAATGATGTTTTCCTTATTTTGTCTGTACTTTGATATAATAGTACTTTTTACTAGAGGAATTTCTGAGTATTTATATAATTCATACTATTAACAGTGGCCAGCTGGGAAAAGGCAAATATCAAAAGCTAAAAGATCTGAGGCTGGCTAGACTCTGTACCAGTCATGTTTCCGGCATAGGTGAAAATTATCGTTGGCTGAATGACCTGACCTTGCTGGCATTATCATCAACAACTAACATGATCCGGCCGTTCCCGTTCCAACAAATCTCATCTTTGTATGTTTTCTTAACAGATACACGTATGGGAAACCTGTTATTGGTTCAGTGAAGGCACGGTTCTGCAGAAACGCCATCCGTTTCTTCTGGTTTTCATCTCCCCAAAACAAAGACCTCTGCAAGACCTACGAACTAACTGTGTGTTCCAGATGTTAACAGAGACGCTAACTGTACTGCAATCAGTCCTTTACACTGATTTACTTTCTTGGTGTTCACTTTCTGTGATCTTCTAGACGGATAAAAGTGGATGTGCTACACAAACTGTGAACATGACGGCGTTTTCTCTCCACAAGAACATGTACAGTGACACGTTTGAGGTGACTGCTGAGATGGAAGAGTATGGCACAGGTAGGCAGATTAAAAGCCGACTGTTCATCAAAGTAGCACAGCGAATTCCTGATGACCTGCTATCTGTATGCTAACTACCGTCTAGGCGTCATTCTTAAAGGCTACGGGCAGACCAGCTTCACCTGTGACATCAGAACTGTCACCTTCGAGGATGTACCTGAGGCATACAAGCCTGGCATCCCGTTTGAAGGAAAGGTAACCAGACTCATCCTGCTGTCAGGACATTGCACAGCAGGATTCATGAGCTTTTCATCTGATCAAACCGTGAGGTGGACGTGTTTCTGCTGGAGCCCAAAAGATTCGAAGACGTGAATGACTCTAGAATCTGGACGATGTAACATTGCATTTGTTACAATGTAACTAGATGTATGAAATGGTATTTAGGGATGCTTTGAGTCATGCAGAGGAAGCTAATCAAGGACAATAACAATCATTATTATGGAGATGTGTGAGTCTTGTTACAGCTTCTTACTCTGTCTTGTTCACAGATCAAAGTCATTGGTCCAGACAACAAGCCTGTTGCCAATGAGCCAGTGTACTTGTTTGTTGGTAGCTCACTAAAACTAGCGCTCACCACAGACGTGAATGGCGTGGCTTTGTTTTCTCTGGGCACGTCTCTTTGGAAGGACACTGTGCATCTGAAGGTTGGTTGCTGCTGCTGCCTGCACTTAAACATTCATCAGTTATAAGGTCGATAGACTTATAGCGATTGATCACATCAGTCGTACTGATCATACAAATTACAATGTAATTTCATTACATTGTAATGAAATTAGTTACTTTTTCAATATTTTATTATTTTCAAGTGTCTAACCCAGTGTTTCCAAACCTCTTGGAGCCACGGCACATATTTCACGTTAGAAAAATCACACGGCACGCCACCAGCAAAAATATCACAAAAAGCATATTGATCATTTTTCCCCGCACATCAGGTATAGCGGTATTGGCTCAGTTTGTCCCCAGTTACCTTTTTGCTTCTTCTGACCACTATTCATGCTAGGGCCTTCATCTGGGTCAGAGTTTTCTCCAGGAGCAGGTCAGACGGACTACTTTCAAATATTTATCTATTGCTATTATGCGCTGCGCTGTCTCAGTCACAGCACGACTATTATGTAATTTCTTCTTCATCTTCTGTTTTGCTGGCAGTTGGCAACCGATTTAATTAGAGCAGGTAGTTGTAGTCCTCTAGTGGAAGAGAATGTAATTGTTCTGCCCATCACGGCGATCACTTGGAGTACTAATCAGATGGAACCAGATAATCTTCCACGGCACACCTCATCATTTCTCACAGCACACTGGTTGGGAAACACTGGTCTAATGTGAAGAGTAGGAATTTGATATTTGACCTCACTTTGTCAACAGGCGAGTTCAAAAAATACAACGGAGCATGACCATTATGTTTATGGTTTGAGGAGACCAAACTACAGGGCAAGCCACCACCATGTCACAGCGTTTTACTCCAAGAGTAGTAGTTTTCTGAAGCTCATGCAGGCCAGCAGTAAGCTCCCCTGTGACAGTGAAGCGACTGTGCGTGTCCAGTACATCATACAGGGAGAGGAGCTGGAGAAAGGGCAGGAGGTCCTCGACTTCTTTTATCTGGTACGTGTAAGGGATTGTGACGTGACCCCACCCAGTGTTCATTGAAACACGATTTTGGTGATCTGCATGAGAATTGCTGTTTGTAGCTTCAGTCTGATTTTTCTCTAAAGACTTTTGTGCACACGTTTGAGATGTATTGCAGATATACATAAACTCAAACTCATAAAGTGAAGTTTCTGTTTGTTTTCTGTCTTTCTTTGCAGGTGCAGTCCAGAGGTTCAGTAGTGCAGCATGGTCGTATCCCAGTGGCTGTCAAAGTGGGAATTGGTAATTTTGAAGTATAAGTCTGTGATTTTAGAGGCAAATGTTAAAATATCAATACTACAATCTAAATATCAGGAGAGCAAATCAATATGCTCTCCTGATATTTAGATTCCTATGAAAAAAGCCCCCTAAAGCTGCATCAAAGCATGTAGGGGTGAGGTTGGGGTGGTAGAGCAGGTCATCCACTAATTTCAGTATTCTACTATTAGCTATCTAGCCCTGATGTCCAAAAACTATTAAAGATTGCATCAGTGCACTGATATATACCTTTAGTTATCATAAACAAGGCCATTTTATGTAATGCTATGCATCCACTTTGTAATGTGGAGTACAGTATGGGTTGTCCAAAATGGTCCTCAGTAAATAGCATTATATTTATACATAAGAAACATGGGAGGCGGATGACCTGTGATGACATGCGCACAGCCCTGCCTGCACATATAACCCTGTCATCACAATCATTGTGGCTCAAGAGTTGGCAGTTCGTCTTGTAATCGGAAGGTTGCCGGTTCGAGCCCTGGCTTGGACAGTCTCGGTTGTTGTGTCCTTGGGCAAGACACTTCACCCGTTGCCGACTGGTGGTGGTCAGAGGGCCTGGTGGCGCCAGTGTCCGGCAGCCTCGCCTCTGTCAGTGCACCCCAGGGCGGCTGTGGCTACAATGTAGCTTTCCATCACTAGTGTGTGAATGTGTGGATGACTGAATGTAGTGTAAAGCGCTTTGGGGTCCTTAGGGACTAAGTAAAGCGCTATACAAATACAGGCCATTTACCATTTATTTCTCAGTTCTTACGCTTGTCACCTCGTTAAGAACACCTCTGGTGAGTTGGGCTAGTTAGCTTTGTTGTCTGCTGACTTGAACTTAGCTTAACTGCCCATTGGTGTTGGCCTCTACCACGCAGTTGGTGAGTAGGCTACCTGCGGAGCGTTAATTTCGAGTTTTCCTGTGCAGCCTTTTACTTTGCGTTTTGGAATGGACTCCAAACTGAAGCGAGCAAAGCAGAAATCTTCTGTTCACCCCTGTCCTTCCCTGTCCTCAGGGGTGCAGTTTCTCTTTGCACGACAGCAACCAGCACGATGCCTGCCCTGTCTGCTTGGGATCTTCCATGCCATGAGAGTGTTGACGGAGCCCAAAGCCTGTGCCAGGTCCGCACTCGACCCTTTAAAGATGGGTGACATTTATGGAAAAGGTGCTGGGACGGACGGCTGTCACACAGCATGACCCTCGCTTCTTTGTGTCTGGAGCCCCAGCTTCATCCGAGTCTGAAGACAAGGATTATCGGGTCGGTGTCCCCCGCAATTAGCTGGGCTGACCACATGGAATATGTTGATGGGTTAACCGAAGACGAGCTGGAACCATGCAGGAGCGCCAGCATATCATCGTCTCCCCAACGATGACATGCTGGACATCAGCCTGGACATCCATGGTTTGTCGGAGGATGAGCAGGAGAGCCCGTTCTCTCCTGATGGCATAAAGTCGTATTGTCCCAAGGTCATTCCTGCAGCTTATAGCTCAATGGAGTTTGAGTTGCTGAGCTTTTGCTCCCCTCCTTTTGCATCTGAGGGGCAGAGGAGGATGCATTCTCTTTGTCCAGTGCGTGTGCTACGCACCTACATTGAGCGCACTCAGAATGTGTGTTTATGTGACCAGCTGTTTGTCTGCTTTGCTAATCCAGCCAGAGGTAGAGCTCTGTCTAAACAGGAGCTGTCCCACTGGATTCTAGAAGCTATCTCACTGGCGTACAGCACCAAGGGTCTCGCTTGGGGGTGAGAGTTCATTCCACCAGGGGGATGGCAACCTCATGGGCTCTTTTTAAAGGGGTGCCTGTAGGTGATATTTGTGCGGCAGCTAGTTGGACATCACCGCACACTTTTGTGCGGTTTTATCGGTTGGACATTACAGCCCCTTCGGTGGCTCATACTATCCTTTCTGCTGGGTCTACCGCTCACTAAGGATGTGGTGGTCCCATTCCGGTTCGGTGGCTGCTCTGCGGGGCGTGTATATATGTCCCATACTTATGTGTTGTACTGAGTGAATCGACTGAAAGGGACGAACAGTTATATCTATAACTTCTGTTCTCTGAATGAGAGGAACGAGGTACAACACAAGGTGGCCCCACTGAGCAGTTTGGCTCGGTGAAGAGCGGCTATCGAACTGAGGGATGACTGTGATGACAGGGGGTATACAGCCGGGGCTGTGTGCATATCATCACAGGTCATCTGCCTTAAAGGCGTGAATAAAGGTTTCTTCAACCAGGACATGTGAGGGCGTGATATGCTATACTTAAGTGTTGTATCTCATTCCTGTCCTTCAGGAAACAGAAGTTATAGATATAACTGTTCGTTCTTGATTATCTAATTATATTTTGCAAGTTTAGCTTCATGCTAATAATGTAGCTGATTTGCTCATTAGTCACATGACTCAATATTATCTTGTTTATTTTGATAATTGCTGCCATGCTTTCTTTGGTTCTTCCTCAGTCAACAAAGGAGAGATGTCCGTGCCGCTCACTCGGATGTCAGACCTGGCACCATTTGCCCAGGTGGTAGTTTACACTTTGATGCCCAGTGGAGAGGCTGTTGCTGACAGCCATGACTTCCCTGTTCAGCTCTGCCTCAATAACAAGGTAGTACATTACCACATTAAGACCTCAAAGCCACTTGGGAATGTAGTGAAGTGAGGATGTGTGCATTTTAGAGAGCTAACATAAGGATAGGCAGACTTAATCTGTTTTCCGCCTCGGTATCTCCCACACAGGTGTCTCTGAAGTTCTCCTCCCTCCAGGAGCTTCCAGCAGAGAGGACCACCCTCAGTCTCAAGGCTCACCCTGGCTCCTTGTGCTCTGTTAGAGCTATTGACCAGAGCGTCCTGCTGCTCCAGACTGAGCAGGAACTTACTGTCAGCTATGTACGACAATCATTCGTCCTACTTTGATCCATATTAAGAACACTACCATTACCATAGTTTGGTTTTGTAACAACATCTACTTTGTACACCACTCAAAAAAATTAAATGCGTAGAAATAAGAAAACACTGGAAGACCTGTTGGCTCTTAATCAATTAAATATTCAAGATAAAAGTTCTTGAAGTTTAAAAGTATCTGAACAAACTAACATACATTGAAGTAGAAATATTGTTTTTAATTGCTTGATGAAAATCCTTTGCAGTCAAAGATTGCTTTCACATCCATCGACATCAACCAATGCAGTGTTTACTCCCTTGAGCTGTTTTTTGGGCCTTTACTGCCTTCAGTTGCTGCTTGATTGTGGGTCTCTCTGCTGCTGGTTTTGTCTTCAGTGTCTGAAAAGCATATGCTATTGGGTTGAAATCGGGTGACTGACTTCACCACTGAAGAGTATCTCATTTCTTTACCTTGACAAGTCTTTGATTGCTTTTGCAGGTATTATCCATTTGCCCTAATCTGATCTGCTTTCTAGCATTTGGCTGAATCTGAGCATAGAGTGCAGCTCTGTACACTCCACAATTCATCCTGCTACATCTATCAGCAGTCACATCATCAGTAAACATGAATGGCCCAGTTCCTCTGGCACACATGCATGCCCATCCCATGACATTGCCTCCACCATGTTTGACAGATGATATGGTATGCTCCAGTTCTGCTACAGGTTTATGTTGGTTTCGTCAGACAAAATGCCTGTTTAGGCTCTCGTACATGTTTTCTAGTCAAGTCCAGTCTGGCCTTCTTGTTGAGTGTAACTAGTGGTTTGCATCTTGTTGTATACTCTGTATTTCCATTCATGAAGGCGTCTACTGATTATGTACTTTGACAATCGACGGTCTACCGCCTCAAGATTTCTCTTCATACTGCTAAATGGTGTAAAAGGGTTTTTCTTAACCAAGGGAACAAATCTGATCATCAGCTTCGGTTGTCTTCCATGGTCTTTTGGTGGTGTTGACCTAGCTTATATACAGTGTTCCTTCATTGTTAAGAATGCACCAAATTGGTCATTTGGCCACTCCTGAAGTTTTTGTATCTGATAGGGTTATTTTGTTTTTTCAGTGAAATGATGGCTTCTTTTATTTGTACAGACATCTATTTGGACCTGGATTTTGAGACTTCCTGTGTGAAAGTTGAACATTTGGAAACGACTCTTTATTTTAGTAATTAGCAAACAGGCCTCGCCTATAAATTGTATAGTCACTTTTGAGCCTTGGCGGTCTGGATTCACAATCATACCAAAAATCATAGATAAAAATTAAAATCATCTTGAGGGCTGTGGATGATGCAGTTTTCCTGATTCCATCTCTGTCTGCCTCTGGCTCCTGGGGGGCTGTGGCCACCACCTCCAAAACCATCTTTTTTAGTCGGTAGTGTTATTTCTCCAGTGCATCTGTTGTCACCTTCATTTGCATCAAAGCAAATATATATTTTATAATATGCCTCATTCACCCATTCAAACCCACTAATACAAGCACTTTTTTCCTACACTGCTGATAGCTGTTAGCTGCTGATGGATGATAAGAGAAAAAGATCACCGCTATCACCCCACCAGGCTCATGTACAGATGTGTTTTCATGCAGGTATATAGTCAGCTGCCTGTGGAGAAGCTGTCTGGGTACTCCTATGATGTTGAGGACTCAGAGCCATATCCCTGCTACCCCTTGCCAGTGCCAGATATGGTAATAGAAGCAGATTTGGAGACAACAGCAGCGCCAACAGCACTGCCAACAGCACCACCAACACCGGCCATTGTGAGCGACAATCTGGGAGCACGGCGAGAAACGCGCTCGATCTACTATGGACCAGGCAGACAGAAGAATGACGTCTACAGCATCTTTAAAGTAAAACATTTGTTCATCTAATCTGATGTCTGACTGAAACTACACAGTAATATTAATGTCTCCTATTAGCTGCAGAAGACATGAATCAAGATTCAAAGATTCAAAGCGTTTATTGTGATGTGTACAAAGAAAAGCATTTCTCTGTACAATGAAATTCCTTCTCTGCTGTCCACACACGGATGCCGGATAATATGTACAAATAGAACTAGAACAGATAAATACAAATAGTATGAATAAATAAATGGAGACAAAAAATTGAAGTATTAAATAGATTTGTGTGCAAAAGAGCTATGAGCTTAATATGCTGGTTTGATATGTGAGATGACCTGATGTGCAAAAATTATTATTACTCTTAGAACAGGTCAGTTGTTCAGGAGTGTGATAGCAGTGGGGAAGAAGGAGTTGTTGAGTCGAGATGTTCTGGATTTCACGCTTCTGAACCTCCGCCCCGAGGGCAGAAGTGTAACCAGTCCGTTTTGGGAGTGTGTGTGGGGTCTTTGAGGATGGAGGCAGCTCTCCTCTGGACTCTGCGATGGTAGATGCTCTGCAGAGAGGGCAGCGGAGTCCTGATGATCTTCTCCGCAGTTGTTATCACTCTCTGCAGCTGGTCAGTGTGCTCTCCACAATGCAGCTGTAGAAGCTGCTGAGGATCTTGGCCGACATACCAAATTTCCTCAGCCTCCTCAGGAAATACAGTCGCTGCTGAGCCTTCTTGACCAGCTGTGTGGTGTTCAGTGTCCAGGTGAGGTCCTCACTGATGTAGACGCCCAGGTATCTAAAGCTGCTCGCCCTCTCCACACCAATCACTGCAGTGTCGTCCGCAAACTTCAGTATGGGTGAAGGTCTGGGAGGCCTGTGAGGTCTGGAGGGGTCTCAAAGTGGGTGTAGAATCCATTGAGGTCATTCCGTAGACTGCCTGCAGAGCTGATGGTGTTGATGGCGGCCCTGTACTCTGTGATGTGCTGTAAGCCTTGCCACATCCGCCTGGGGTCAGCAGAACAGTAGAAGCCATCCAGCTCCTCTCTGTACTGCCTCTTAGCTACTGTAATGGCTTTCTTCAGTTCATACTTCGCAGCTTTGTACTCTGTCTCATTCCCTGATCTAAATGCGAGAGACTGAATACGCAGCATGTGTCGTACCTGACTGTTGATCCAGGGCTTCTGGTTGGGGGGGGACTTCCTGACGTGTGTGGTGGGCACAATATTGTCAACACAGGCGCTGACGTACCCAGTCACATATTCAGCATAGTCCTGTATGTTGACAGAGCAGTTCTCCTTGGTGGCTGCAGTTTGAAACACATCCCAGTCTGTTTGAGCAAACAGTCCTGTAGGATGCTCTGTCTCTGGGGTCAACAGTTTAACAGGTTTGATGACAGGGTTCTTTGTTTCAGCTTCTGCCTGTAAGCTGGGTACATGAACAAAGAGATGTGGTCAGACTGTCCAAAGTGGGGGCGTGGTGCAGCCCTATATGCACCACCTATGTTACTGTAAACATGATCCAGGGTGTTCTTGTCAAGGGTAGGAATGGCCACATGTTGGTGGTATTTTGGGAGTACAGTCCGTAAGTTGCACTTATTAAAGTCACCGGTGACGATAAAAACAGCGTCTAAATGAGTTGTCTCTAATGTGCTGATGACGTCATGGAGTTGGCCGAGCGCTGCCGCGGAGTCAACTTGCAGCTGGATGTAACAATGGCCAAAAACACAGCTGAGAACTCCCGCTGCAGATAGTAAGGGCGACATTTTAGGATTAAAAACTACAGTGAACACATGGAGCCCCCCCCCCTCTTGCCTCACTTATCACATCTCCGAAGTGCACTCCTGGGGTCGGCTGACTCTCTAGGGCTCGGTGCTTCAGGGCCTTCCTGAGGGTGGTGGTGGTGTGGTGGTATCTACCGGGGCGAACAATAACTTGAGGCTCCGGTGGAAGGGTAAAGTCTGGACGATTGTGTGAGTTACCGATGTCCAGTAGTGCCTGTCTCGGATATGTTAACAGTGCACAGCACTTATCCAGTGCAAAAAGAACAAAAAACAAACAACAACAAACAAGTTGGCATCTGAGAGTGGAGCAAGCAAACACGTCTGCCTCGAGGGGCACCATGATGTATGCACTGGAAGTAATGTCATATCTATCTATATGTCTATCTAGATATTCATATGATCTATATCTAGATATCTTTTTTTCTCTGTAGGTCTTTCGCACTCTTCGAACCAAAGTTTGGTATCATTTAGCTGTACCACATCCTTCTTTCCAACTGTACTGTTTTTGTTCTTTGTTTTTTGTTTTTTTGTCAATTTTGCCACTCTTCTTCCTTCTTTACCTGTTTCTGTTTCTCTCCATCTATCAGCCAAATCTTCTTTTGTGTCTTTATCCTTGTATTTAAAAATAAATAAATAAATAATTGCTGTATCTCTGGCTTTACCATTTCTGCTTTTTCTTCCCGAGTCTCTATTGGTGTCTTTATCTCGCTCTGTAGCAGTTTGAGATCTATTTAAGGTAGCGTAGTTGTTATGCCATTGTTGTTTTATTTTGTTTGTTCTTGTTTTTTGCTGTCATAAGTAATAATCTATGGTTTTACTATGACTTGTTTTTCTCTTTCTCCACTTCTAGGAAATTGGACTCAAAATTATGACGAACTCTGATGTGAAGAAACCTTACAACTGCGACGAACTGAGCTTCTATTTCAGTGTAGAAGATAGTAGGTCACTGCTATTTTCTGTTGACTCCAATGCCCATTGATACAGCCTTAAGAAGAACTGTTGTTTTTACAACTTGTGTAACTGTAAGCTTTATTTACACTTGCAAAAACAGTAAGTGAATCTCTTGGAATCGCCACCATTTCTGGCTTGCTTTCTTTAATGGGTTCTGTTCTTTGTCGGAGTATGACAAATGCAGTCTGACTAATCAAATGCAATTAGTTGTACTGTTCATGTCTTCAAAGCTCCTTACTTTACTAACTGGTGCTATATGGTCTATGGTCTGAGATCCCTCAGATAGCAGTTTCCTAGATAGAATGAGATGGCTAGATATGAAGTTAGGAGTTACAGTCAGTACAGCCACAGCAGTTTTATGTCTGTATGTATGCATGTATGTTTTGTGGAATGCATCAGCAAAAAATTGGCAAACATGTTAGCAATACCAGTAACTTTAAACATTTGGCTTCCTTTATAAGCCATTGCTACAAGGCTAACATTAGCATTTTATACTAGGGATGTTCCTGTCGACTAAATAAGGAAAAAAAAATAGACTGACTAGTGTAAAACTAAAAAACACTCAGGTAATCAGATTTGAGAAATGTTTAATGGAATATGTCAAAAACTAATAGCAAAGGCATTTAAAAATCAATTATCAAATTCTTCAATAATGAATCAGGCCTAGATTAACAGGTTTAATCTATGGTGCATCTCAACAACAATGTGCCATCTAAAGGCAGATGGCTGCATAACATTTAGGACACAGTAATTTACCGGCGTTGGGCATCAATTTAAATTTTAACAATTAGGTTAAATGATTAATAAGTCTGGTATCACCTAGTGACAGCAGTGAGAATTAGTTGGCTATTTGCGCACAGCCCTATTTTACACTCATAGTCTAAAGGCCTTTACACACCGGATGCGTAAAATCCATGCAAATATATCCTGAAAAAATTTTTTCTGGACTCGGATATCCTTAATACAGCCATTCAAACCCACCACATAATTTCACTGGATGAATTTGTGGTATTTTTTTTTTTCAAACTGAATTATTTTTTTCTAAGTTTTCACCTGCGAATAAACAGATCTGACCAATCACACCACTGCATTTGGCAAAAAGTTACCTCAGACATACAGCTACACGTTGCTCCGACTCCCTCGCCTCGATTTCTCTGCCTCCACATATGTGGTCCCAACTCTGCCAAAAAAGGGTTCAAACTGACACTGATATCCTGAAAAATGTGCAAAAGTGGTTGTGATACAGCTTAGACTCCTGTATCCAACCATGAAATTGTCCTTGTTGCTGTCTTCTCTTGAGAATTGGATGAACTCAGAATCCTGTTTACTTACTGTTTACTCTTTTCTCTCTCTAAGGGTGGGTAGCTGGTCTAGTTTCAGTAATGAGGTTATCAGTTATCCATCCATCCATCCATCCATCTTCTTCCCCTTATACGGGGCTGGGTCAAGGGGACGGCAGCCTAAGCAGAGAAGCCCAGACCTCTCTCTCCCCCGCCTCCTTCCAGCTTGTCCCCTCGGCAAGCTAGAGGAGGCTGGTGTTCCCAAGCCAGCCAAGAAGTATAATCCGTCCGGCATGTCCTGGGTCTGCCTTGGGGCCTCCTTCTGATGGGACATGCCCGGAACACCTCACCCAGGAGGTGCCCAGGAGGCATCCTTGTCAGATGCCCGAACCACCTCAACTGGCTCCTTTCAGTATGGAGGAACAGCAGCTGTACTGTGAGCTCCTCCCAGATGGACGAACTCCTCACGCTATCTTTAGGGAAGAGGCCAGCCACCCTTCGGAGGAAGCCCATTTCTGTCGCTTGTATCCACAATCTTGTTCTTTCAAACACTACCCACAGCTCGTGACCTTTGGTGAGGGTAGGGATGTAGATCGACCGGGAAATTGAGAGCATCGCTTTTACACTCGGCTCTCTCCTCACCACAACAGACCGGTACAGCTTCTGCATCACTGCACAGCATCATCTGTCAATCTCCCGCTCCCTTCTTCCATCAGTTGTGAACAAGACCCCGAGATACTTGAATTTCTCCACCTGGGGCAGGACTTATCCCTGACCCAGAGTGGGCACTCCACCCTTTTCCGGCTGAGGACCATGGCCTCAGATTTGGAGGTGCTGATTCTCATTCCCACCACTTCACACTTGGTTGCGAACTGTTCCAGTGCGAGCTGGAGGCCATCACCCGATGAAGCCAACAGAACCACATCATCTGCAAAAAGCAAAGATGAGATTCTGAGACCACCTAAGTGAAAGCCTTCCACCACTTGGCTACACTTAGATTCTGTCTATAAAAATTATGAACAGAATCGGTGACAAAGGGCCACCCTGGTGGAGTGCATCACGCACCAGAAATGAGTCTGACTTATTGCTGGCTATGCAGACAAAGCTCCTGCAACGGTTGTATAAGGATCAAATGGCCCGTAGCAATGGGCCAGACACCCCATAGTCCCGGAGCAGCTCCCACAGGACACTCCGAGGGACACAGTCGAATGCCTTTTCCAAGTCCACAAATTGCATGTAGACTGGTTGGGCAAACTCCCATTCAAGTATTGTCGAGTGGGTAAAGAGCTGGTCCAGTGTTCCACGACCAGGACGAAAACCGCATATTTCTTCCTGTGTCCGAGATTTGACTAACGGATGGACTCTCCTTTCCAGCACCCTGGCATAGACTTTCCCAGGGAGGCTGAGGAGTGTGATTCCCCTGTAGTTGGAACACATCCATCCTTCTTAAAGATGAGAACCACCACCCCGGTCTGCCATTGCAGAGGTAGGCCCCTGATCTCCACGCAACATTATAGAGATGTGTCGAACAAGACAGTCCTAAAACATCCAGAGCCTTCAGGAACTCAAACCTCATCCACCCCAGGCGCCCTGCCACCAAAGAGCTGTTTAACAGCCTCAGTGAACTCTCCCCCAGAGATAGAAGAGTCATCCCACTCGTCCCCAGAGGTGGCCTCCGCTCCTGGCTGAAAATGACTCCAAGGTTCCTCATAGTGTTACTGGAGGCTAAGGTAAAGCCATCCAGAGAAAGTTAGATACCATATTTCTAAGATTTTTTTAGGGTCAAATACAATAAAGTTTTATCTGAATTTAGAAGCACAAAATTAGAGGTCATCCAGGTCTTTATGTCTTTAAGGCATTCCTGCAGTTTGACTAATTGGTGTGTGTTATCTGGCTTCATGGATAGATAGAGCTGGGTGTCATCTCCATAGCAGTGTAATCCAGGAGATGTTACCCTTTCCCTGGGGTGGAGACAGGCAGACCATCCCCGAAGGCCCCGCATCCCAGACCCCAACCAGACGGCCAACTCCTCCTCCCAGCCCCCCGCCCCAATGGCTAACAGAGAATGGGGGTGTGTGAAGACCCCATACCTCCCTCCGCCCACTCATATGTGGTGTTGCTGCGTGCTGTTCTAAAGTGCATTTAAAACACGGGAGGGCATGGTGCTTCCTGCCAGAGAGCAGTAGGTAACAGCACGGCCCCTCCTGAGAAAATTGAGAGGTGGGCACCTCTGGCGCCCATGCCCACCTCTCAATTTCTTCTTTCAAGAATTATTCAAGATTTCTCAAGAATTTTTGAGATAAAAAGGAAGGTTGGAGATCAGCCTATAATTAGCTAAGACAGCTGGCTTTTCAAGTAGTGGTTTATTTAATGGTTTAATTTAATTTTATTTAATTACAGCTTAAAGACCTGTAGTAGATAGCTAATATTTAGAGATAGAAACATTACATAACACAGAAGGCTTTATTTGGAGAAAAGGACTCTAAATAAATAACAATGGTACTGAAAGTAGCTGTACATAATGCTACATCTGTGAGATGATTACGAGTATTTTTTTCACTAATGGTTAAAATTTTATTTAAGAAATTCATGAAGTCATTACTAGTTAACGTTAAAGGGATGGTTGGATGAACAGAGCTCTGACTTTTTGTCAGCCTGGCTACAGTGCTGAAGAGAAACCTGGGGTTGTTCTTATTTTCTTCAATCAGTGACGAATAGTAAGATGTTCTAGCTTTACGGAGGGCCTTCAGAGCCTTCAGGAACTCAAGGCAAAACCTTCATCTCAGTCTGAAAGGCAGTCCGAAAGTCTTTTTCCATGGCCTCTCCAAACTCCGCCCACACCCAAGTTTTTGCTTCAGCCAGTGTTGGTACTTACTGCTGATACTTACCTGCTTCTGAAGTCCCACGGGCTAACCAAGCCCGATACGACTTCTCCTTCAGCCTGGTGGCTCCCTTCACCTCTGGTGTCCACCATTTGGTTCGGGGTTTCCATCACGAGAGGCACCAACCACCTTGCGGCCGTGGCTCAGTGCAGCGGCTTTAGCAATGGAGGTGCTGAACATAGTTATTTCGGACTCAATTTCCACAGTCTCTCTTGGAATGCTGTTGAAGCTCTGCCGGAGGTGTGAGTTGAAGATCTCGTGGACCAGGCGTTCCCAGCGCACCCTCACTATACGTCTAGGTGGCAACTCCAGACTGAGATGGAGTCCAGCCCCTGTCCAGGAGACTGGTTCCAGAGCACAAGCCGTGGCTGAGCTGAGGCCACCAGGGAGGTGACATTCTATGTCCCAATCACTAGTTTTGGAAGTCGGGGATCAGTCTGCTAGGGCCTGGCCGCTGCCCGACACACATTGCACCCAACCCCTACCTCACCTCGTGTAGGTGGTGGGCCTACAGGAGGATGGTCCCTTTTTCGGGCTGTGCCGTCCAGGCTTCATGGACTAAGCCTAGCCACCAGACCAGGACCAAGTTGACATTTACGCAAAAGCCTCCTGACAACATAGCCCCTGGGATCCCTGGACACACAAACCCCTCCAAGGTAACAATTCATGGAGGGGAGGTTATCAGTTATTTTCTTTATAAATGAGGAAAGAAAATAACTTAGTTCAGGGACTTGATGCTGATGGTAAATATGGGTCACTTTCCAGATGCTTCCATTGTTTTCTTTCACATTCACCGCCATACCTGTCCTTCCACTTTATTATCTTTATTTCCTTTTCCTCCCTATTAGCATTTCCTGTTCCTCTGCTGCGCTCAGGGCAGTTGGGATGCTACACTGACTTCACCATTTGGTGGTGATGGTATTAGAAAGTACAGCCTATCCCAGTATTGACTTCAGTTGGCATCTATATATTATGCTGAAAGCCCGTTTTGGAAAGTCTAGCTTAGCATAGCTTTAGTTGTTTTTTGAGAGAGTGTAAGATTTCTTTTTGTGTTTTTAAATACAAGAATTTGTTAATTGTTAAAAAAGTACATTTTTAATTAGTGGAGAAATATTAGCTGAATGCATAAAACACTAAGTGTACCTATTATTCCTTTTTCCAATTTCTTTGTAGTTTTTCCGAGCTGTTGTTATGTGCAGGAGGCTGAAATGAGCTCAGTGGTTTCCCCAGAAAGTTTATTCTGTACATCAGGATGCCGCATTTCCAGTAGATTTAACATTTCCATCATTATCCAAGTCACTCCTGGGATGCTAAAAAGTTTCTCCCACTAAAAATGCTGCGTCTAAATGTACAGACTCAACGTTCTGGGGTTTCCTTACCTGGATTTTCGAGCAAGCATTAGGAAGTAACACAATTATTATAACTTTTGGTTTATTTTTTTAAAAAAAGGAAGGAAACAAAGCCTCCCCATTTTTCCCTCCCCATTTAAATGCTCTCAGGGCTGGACTCACCGATCCCCTTGGCCTTCAACATGATGCCTGATCCTGTAATTACCCCGCAGATGTCTAAAGTGGACAGCAAAAAGGAGACTATCAGAACGTTCTTCCCTGAGACCTGGATCTGGGACCTCGTTACTGTGGGGTAAGATTAACATATCTTATAAAAAGAATCACAGCACTGTATTTTTTTATGACACTGAAACTGTTTTTAGGTAATCAAATGTGAATAACATGGATGCTTATTGCTTAGTCCAAATAACAGATATTAATGACTAATGCTTATGTCAGTGATATTTACTAAACAGAGGCAGCTGCTTTCCCTTATGTTCCACATCTTAAAGTCAAAACACAGCTTATCATGTATGAAATTCAAATGAATTTGAGTAGAGACTTGAATTCATCAGTATAAGTATATATATACATATACACTCATCAGGCATAACTTTGTGACCACTGACAGGTGGAGTGAATAACACTGATTATCTCTTCATCATGGCACCTGTTAGTGGGTGGGATATATTAAGGAGCAAGTGAGCATTTTGTGCGGTGTTCCCAGTCTGTGTGGTCCAAGGAAGGAGCAGTGGTGAACCAGCGACACGGTCACAGAGACCCATTGATGCACATGGGGAATAAAGACCGGCCCTGTGTTCCATCATCAGAGCTGGACCACGGAGCAATGGAAGAAGGTGGCCGGGTGTGAGAAATCACGTTTTACGTCACGTGGATGCCCAGGTCTCTTATCTGGGGAACATCTGGCACTAGGATGCACGATGGGTAGAAGGCAAGCCGGCAGAGGAAGTGTGACGCTTTGGGCAGTTTTCCACTGGGAAACCTTGGGTCCTACCATCCCTGTGAATGTTACTTTGACATGTAGCACCTACTTAAGCATTGTTGCAGACCATGTACACCCTTTGGTGGAAACTGTAATCCCTGATGGCCCCCCCATGTGGGACGTGCTGGACAAGTCCGATCTGTGGAGGCCATGCCTCACAACTTGCAGGATTAAATGATCTGTTGCTGACTTGGTGCCAAATACCACAGCACACCTTCAGAGGTCTGGTGGAGTCCAGGCGTAGTAGGCAGGTGGTCACAATGCTCTGCTTGGTCAGTGTATTTGGGGAAAAATGCCATACTACTTGAACTTTAAATGTCACGTCTGGCTGTCTGTTTAAACAGAGATAGTGGGTTGGTGAGCATGGAGAAGACGACCCCTGACACCATCACTAAATGGGCAGCCGGAGCATTCTGCGTATCCTCTGTGGGCTTTGGTGTGGCTCCCAACACCGGACTTACTGTCTTCCAGCCGTTCTTTGTCAGTCTCACCTTGCCATACTCTGTCATCCGAGGAGAGGTGTTCACCCTCAAAGCCACCGTCTTCAATTATCTCTCAAAGTGCATTATGGTAAAAAAAACCAACAACCACATCTGCTTCTTACAGATCCTTTGTACTTAAGGGCATCCACAAGTAAGATGACACCTGTGTGATTGTGGAAAACATTTGTGAAAATGCTTGGACATGTTTTTGTTTTCTTTTTGAAATTTCATTGTGTTACTTTGCATCCCCAAAAGTTGATTCTGTTCATCTGGACGTAGCGTTTTCAGTGTAACAAAATCAACTTTTGGGGATTTAATCACCTGGATGATTGAGCATGCATCAAGACGTATTACTTTGTAGTTTTTGTTTTGTGTGACAAATGCGTCACAAACTCGTGCTGTGTGGATGAGTGGTTCTGAAGAAAGCTGCAACCCAAAATGATGGCTGGGAGAACAGACGATCTCATGAGCACATGTTTAATCAGTCCTCAGTGTGACGCGTTACTGCACCAGTTTGTTGCATTCGTGTGTTCTGTGTTTGGTTTCTGGCTGTAGGTTCAGGTAACACTGGCTGCCTCTGACCAGCACACCTTCAGAAACTGTGATGGCTGCATTTACAGCGTGTGTCTTTGTGGAGAGGAGAGCAGGACCTTCTCATGGATTGTAACTCCGACTACCCTAGGTATTCCATTCTTCCCTTTTTCTTAAGTGCGTATTATCCAGTTCAGGAGCCTCATCAACTTGTGATAGGTAGCCGGTCCATTGCAGGACCTGTTTTGGTTTTTATGGTTGATAATCATGACTCAGTTCTGTTTGATTTGTAAATATATTTGTTTAGTTTCACACCAGATCTACCTTGAGCCATGTGTGGATTTTCAGTATGCCACCAATGTAAACAAATGAAAAATGAAAGAATTGCAAGCAGCAGATCTTCATGTTTCAACAGTTCCTAGAAATATTTCTTGTTGGTATCAAATGATCCTCTACATCAGAATTCCTTACAAAGGGATTCCCTACTGGGCCTTTAGTTCTTTAATTTTCTTTTTTAATGTTTATTTATAAGATTTTAAGTTCAAAATTACATCAAATCACACAAGACAAAGGAAACCAAATTCAAACCAAATTCAACATCCAAGCACAGCGAAAAGAAACAAACATCAAACAACAAAAAACCACCGGTTAGTCATTCCAAATCAAAAGTACAGGAGAAATGTTCCGATGCTGCAGACAGAGTCCGAAGACAATGAAGTTAGACAGGGCAACAGAGAGTTCACCCAGTCCAGACGATCCGTCCCGGCCCGAGAAGGAGTTGGGGTCCGGCAGACGTGTAGTTTCACATCAACACAAAGTGCAGTCGACTGGGTTAAAGATGATGTTCAATCTCTCTCCCCAACCGGTCGCAGCAGATGGCCCCGCCCCTCCCTGAGCCTGGTTCTGCCGGAGGTTTCTTCCTGTTAAAAGGGAGTTTTTCCTTCCCACTGTCGCCAAAGTGCTTGCTCATAGGGGGTCATATGATTGTTGGGTTTTTCTCTGTATCTATTATTGTAGGGTCTACCTTACAATATAAAGCACCTTGAGGCGACTGTTGTTGTGATTTGGTGCTGTGTAAATAAAATTGAATTGAATTGAATTAAATCCCCATTAATGTGACTGAGAAAAGAGCCCCAGCGTTCGACAGATTTAAAGTGAGTGTCAGCAGGATGATAATGAACCTCTTTAATATACAAACATGCAATCATCTCACAGCAGTCTGGGCCTTTATATGCAGAATATGTAATATCTCACTAAATGGACCAGGAGCCACCTTTCATTACGTGGAGATTTGCAGACATGGAGGTAAAAGAGGGAACTAACTGAAAAGATGCACAAATCCATCACCAAAGCAGGCCGTAATGAACTGGAATATACAGAGTGGTCTGTTCATACAGTTCTGCAGATGAAATCAAAACAGAATGCAATGATTTGCAAATCTCATAAATCCACAACAGCACAACACAGTTTGAACATTTTAGGTGTTTTTAGAGCAAACAGACCATTTTACTAAAATTAATGGGAGCAGCATACTTGTGTGGCATCCCTTTTTTATTATTATTATTAAAGTTTAAAATTAGTTTTCAATTTTTGGGGGAAAACGGGAATGCTGTGTCCTCTGGACTAGAGAAGGCAGGGACCACCAGCTCCACACCCTGCAGCTCTGATGGTATGGAGGTGCACTGTCAGCCTCCACATCAGGAAAAGCACCAGTATAAAAGTTTTTAGAGCTGCATCCATATTTCAGAAGACGATGCTAAACCGTGTAGTGCAGCCTTTACAGCAGCGTGGCTTAACAGTAGAAGAGTTTGGACTGTTGGCATGAACCAAAAAATCCAACTACAATCCTCTGCGGGAAAAGATTGGGACAACATTCCTCTCCCACAAGTCCAGATGTTCCCAGGTGTGTATGGACTGCTGTTAAAAGAAGCATGGATGCTACAGCGTGGTAAACATGACCCCGCCCATGGTTTTTGAGGTGTTCTCTTACCACTAAATTCAAATTAAGCTCATTTTGTTTCTTAAAACTGTAGTTTTTATTTTTTCTGGTTTACTTTTATTTCCCGTCTTTAACCATGTTCTGTTGTATAGGAGAAATTCAAATGGAAGGTGGTCCCTACACGTCACATGCTGTGTGGCGTTTTCCCACTTTTAAAGGGAAAATGTAAACAACTTTGAGTGTCTTTGTTAAACCAGTTTTAGCTTAAACAGGACATCTCAGATTCAAATCAGAAAAAAGAAGTGAACGAAACTTCATTCTTTTTTTTTAATTGATTTTGGTCTAATCAGCTGTTTGAAGACTGTCACACGGTGTCAGCCGCTCACAGCTCCGCTCTCCCCAGCTCCTCATTACCAGAGGCAATTCTCGAACTGTGCAATGCAATTTTCATGGCTTTTAAAATGAAATACTGATGTTGTTTCTTTCGTCCGACACAATCTCATGCTTTGAGTGAAAAATGAGACACAACGGGGTAATTAATCCGTATTGAGGGCGCTGAGGGCTGTTGCATCTTCATTGCTGGAAGCGAAGACGGGCGGCTGTTGTTGGAGCTCTGCCTGTCCTGAAAGCAGAGGATTTATATCAGCCTCCATCAGCAGGGATGGAGATGAGGCTCTGATGAATGTCAAATTGCGCTCCTCTAACTCCCCCTTAGAGGAATGCTGACAATCACTTGTACTAACAAGTCAGGTAGTATCTCTGACGAAACAGTCAGAAACCTCTCCCTCAAGGGGCGATCTGTACTTGTCCTCCGTGTGAAGGATTGTGGGCTGTGATGGAAGGAAGGTGGGGGTGGGAGACAAGCCGTGTGCTATAATAAGGCAACAAATGGGGATTAATGAGGGCGAATGCGATGGGAAACGGGGAGGAAGGAAAACACAGCGAGGATAATGAGTTGGCTTGAGAAGCAGATGGGAGGCGGTTTTGCCTCTGTACACAGAACACGACAGTACGGCGGGGGAAGGGAGCGGTAATCGATACAGGCGTTCCACAGTGACGCCGTGTGTGTTTGCTCACAGGTAAGGTAAATCTGAAGGTCAGCGCTGAGGCCCTGAAGACCGAGGCGCTGTGTGGCAACGAGGTGGCCACAGTCCCCGACGTGGGTCGAACTGACACCGTGATCCGCACCCTGCTGGTGGAGGTCAGTGACATGACAAACTTAAGGTGTTCACAGGTCCTAAGCTGATAGACGTTGTCAGTATTATTTTGATCAGTTATATTGTGGCGAGAATAATGTCAGAATTTTAAAATCTTTCAGTTTCGGCCACAGTGGCCCACAGATTGTTTTTGACAGCGTGTTTTAGGAAAAGGTGCAGGTGGGTTGCAAAGCAGTTTGCAGAGGCCAGGCTAAAGCAGGTAAAATCCTCTGCCCTTTGTGATATTTGACAATTGGGTTTGTGGAAGGACGTCAGCTGAGCCATTATCTGATGTGGGCTGGCACTGAGATGAGAACTAATGATGCGCCGGCTGTTTCCCTTTGATGGAGAGTGAACATCAGATATGGAAATCTGTCAAACCTGGCTCAGCCATTTTTTTAAAATATGTGTATATGTGCAGTGTATGGATGAAAACAGGGGCCACACTTCTCTGTTTCAGTCCCATGGCCACAGCTATAACACTAAGCAACTAGCCACCCGGCCAGTCCGCCTTTGCAGATATCTGGGTCAGTCTAAAGACAGCACAGTACTGTGACAGAACGCCCAACAAGTCTGTTTTTCTAGATGGTGGACAGTGAGCTGTAATGGTCATGTTGGCGCCTGTTAAGAAGTGCACACCAGGAGCTTCAAAGGTCTTTACTGTGGTGATGGGCATGGAGAGAGGGAACCTGTAACATCGCACAGACCTTTACTTTCTTTCTGTTAGGGCAGCTGTTATCACTTCAGTTTCAGTCCACTTCTCCTTCCCGTCTGCATTTTCTGATGATCGGCTGTATCTGCAGTTTACTGTAGTTCTATAGGAGCTCTTAAGCATCTTTATTTTAGTTCGACTTCACTCTCAAAGTACATGACTGGTATGTTTATACCGGGTCTCGGTCAGCTGCTCGGGTCGTCCTCTGACTGAAACAAACGGCTTTAGCAGCTTTCAGCTAATGGGAAAGTCAGTGGGACTGAGTTTAAATAATCCAGTTCACTCTAATGTCTGGAGCATGTCACCAAATCAAAGCTCACTGTTATTATGTTTAAGCTGTTTAGAAATTTGTTTGGAGTGATGAAATCAGTCGGTCGTCTTCACTTCTGTCTCTCTTCCCAAGGCCGAAGGAACCCCACAGATGGTCAGTCACAACGTTCACCTCTGTCCCCCAGGTAAGGCCTCCTAACTCTGAATGCTGAACTCTGAACTCCAACTGGAGCCTTTCATTCACACCTCACACATGCATCATAACACTTCCCTGCATCATGATGGTTATTCAGCATGGCGAGGAAACCAAATTCCGAGTTGTGTTTTCGTTGTGTATTTTCTCCACTGGCAGCAGATCTTTAGCTAAAGTTGAAGTCGAGCAGCCGCTGTAAGCTGCACTTTCCTCACTGTGATCAACTAAATGACCAACATGAGCCGTCTCGTGTAATCTGTAGTGCTGAGCTTGTCTCCATGTCACTTGGTTTCAAAATAAAAGCGCTGCGATGCCTTGTTGTGTTTCACATAAACAAAGCAAACTGCTTGTAGCTTCATGTACATAACAGTGTTTTAACAAAGGTCAGGGTCTTTAAATAGTAAAATCATTCTGTTTGATAAACTTCAGCCAAGAAAAGAGGTTGAGCTAATTCTTTCATTAATGAAGCTTTTTCTTCCTTTTCGTTGTTGTTGTTGTTGTTGTTGCCAGATGGGGTCACGGAGAAGAATGTCTCTCTTCTTATGCCCGAGCTGTTTGTGGCTGGTTCTGCTAGAGCGACCTTTTCTGTGCTTGGTTAGTGATTCTGTTGTTCAGTGAACTTTAATTTGCCAGGTGAAACATCTCTGTAGCTTTTCCTCGGTTTGCTTCTGCAGGTGACCTGATGGGCAGGGCAGCGCAGAACTTGGACAAGCTCCTGGCCATGCCGTACGGTTGCGGGGAGCAGAACATGCTCCTGTTTGCTCCCAACATCTTCATCCTTAACTACCTGAAAAGCACTGGTCAGCTGACTCAGAGCATTCTGGACAAGGCCACGCACTTCCTGGAGAGCGGTAAGCACTTGGGGCTTTTTTAGGACAAGGTTTAATGTGCGTGCTCCACCCCCACGCAGAATGATCACGATGATGGTCATCAAATTAAACCTTAAAAAATGCATCAGATGATAACCGTAAAAATGGAAGAGTCGCTGCTATTATCTTAAAACTGTACTCCACTTTGACTTGGACTCAGCCACCGTGCTAATTCCTAAACTCTGCATATTGGCGCTGATAACGGTCATCTGTGGGTTTTACATCTGCAAAATTTGAATCAGCTGATCTTAAAGCTAGTTTTAATTATTTATGGCAGCTGAGTAGAACCAGTGCAAAGTTAAGAGGGTGTGATCTTTAAAAACAGGGCACCAAGTCAAGCTCAGGGGCAGTCCTTGCAAATCAGATCAGACCAGTCCACACAGCAAGCTGTTAAGTAATAAATCAACTTAAATGGCAATAACTGCATATGTGTTGGTACTGAAGCCTTGTAAGTATGCACATTTGACGGGGGGCTCCTGTAACATAGCCGGACTGTAGATATGAATTGCACTTGAAATAAACTTGGCACCAAAACTAGAGTTTTGTACGGTAAATAAATCCAAATGTACTTGATTCAGATTTTCTCTTTTTTTCCTTTTTATTGATTTCTTGTGTGTTTGTGTTGCAGGATATCAGAGGGAGCTCACGTACAAGCATGACGATGGTTCCTACAGTGCATTTGGGAAGGCAGACTCCTCTGGAAACACCTGGTCAGTAACGTGAATGAGAGCATGAAGATATAAGACGTAGATGGTGATACAGCAGCTGACTCTTAGTCCCAACAACAGGCTGCTAATAGTTCATTGGGATGATGGCCTTTGAATTTTAGCTCAGAGTTATTCTCCTACAGTGTCGGCTGGTGAGGGTAAAAGCTGACACAGCAGAGTATTTTACATGACAATATTGTATGTTTAATCATGCAATATTGGTTTATGAAATGCATTAAAATACTACTGCAAGAGGGCTCATCTCACCAGAATCATGACCATCTACCATCCTATTAAATCAGCTCAGCAGAAGAGCCATCCAGCACTGGCAAACATAGCTCGACAAAGTTACTTCTTAATTAGGAGCAACAGATTGCATGTAATTGCCAACTTGACCTCATTCAAGTCTGACAGAAGATATTTACCAAGTTCAACTTTGAGGAGATAATTCACAGTGACAAAAAAAGATAATGTCACTGCAGTGACAACATGCATTTCAACATATGAAATTATGTAAATAATATTGCATCGTGTTGAGGGCTGCAACTCTTATTTCGGTAGTCGATGATCTGAAAATCTTTCTTTGATTAGTCAACGATTATTTAAATAACTCTGATCTCTGCTGCCTTCAGCCAACTGAGAGGTGCATTAACCTCTTTTAAGGACAAACTCATCTTTGCTTTATTTGGAGATTATGTATCGGAATTTCAGGAGCGGGACCACGCCTCCAAACACGCTCCTTCCAGTTGTCATCTATATAGGTTCCCCCAGTTCTGCAAGCTGTTCATTCTCGTTTACGTGCAAACAGGGTCCATTCCATCCGCTACAATCGTCCTCTTGTCCGTCAGCACATCAGATGAACAACTACTCAAGCTCTGCGTTCATGGCTTTTCCTCTGGCAATCAAAGGAGTACACCAAACGTCACGGCGGCGCTTCCGAGAGACCGCATGCTGATGACCTTGTAGCAGTTTTCTCGCCACCCGACATACGGTCCACTACGTCGATCCATCCAGCCATCTTATCTCCGCTAAATCCAGTTATGAAGTGACTTCGGACGCCAAACTCGCAGCTCCCCTCACGTCGCTCTGAAACGGGCCCACGGGCCGGGCGAGTTAGTCGAAAAGCTGACGGACATCAGCGCCGAACCCAGAAGCCACGCCGTACCCACGCTTCCAAACAAATCGCAGCTCCAACAGCAAAAGCTACAGCGTACTTCGTAGCTCCACCCACCTGCAAGCGCCAGGTAGCAGGGACAACTCAGCTCTGTGCTCCTTCCTCCTAACACCATTTAATGCAAGCTGGAAATCTGTCGCTAGCTCCATGCTCTACTGTTTCTCCATCGCCGTGATGTTTTCTATCCCTCCTTTCGCTAAATGCTCAAGCAAGTTGGCACTGGGATGCCCGGTTCTTCCCTATCCACCATTCGCAAACACAGCAGCAAGCTTCCTACCACCGAACTCCCAGTTTCTCAGTGAAGACGCGCACACACACACACACACACACAAAAAGGAACTGAGTCGCCAGTTCTCCATTCCTACGTGGCAAATGCAGCACCGAGTTGCCAGGTTCCCAGCGACTCAACCCTCCTTCACAAATTCTGCAGCTAACCTCGGCACCGGGTTGCCAGGTTCCTTCATTCTCATTCGCAAAAGCAGCAGCAAGCTTTTCGACCATCAGATTGCCAGTTTCTCAGCATAGCTTAAAAAAAAAAAGTACTCCATCCCTCTGTAGCAAATTCAGCATGCTTTGGCACAGAGTTGCCAGGTTCTCAGCCACTCATTCCTCCACGGCTAAACTCTGCAGCAAATGTCGGCACCGGGTTGCCAGGCTCCCAGCCTCTCATCCCTCCTCGGCTAAACTCTGCAGCAAGCGTCGGTACCGAGTTGCCAGGTTCCCAGCCTCTCATCCCTGCTTCGCAAAATTCTGCAGCAAACCTAGGCACCGAGTTGCCAGGTTCCTTTATCCCTCATTTGCAAAAGCAGCAGCAGCTTTTCGACCACTGGGTTGGCAGTTCTCTGCATAGATGGCAAAAAAAAAGCACGAGTTGCCAGTTCTCCATCCCCCCCGTAGCAACTGCAGCATGCTTCGGCACCGAGTTGCCAGGTTCCCAGCCTCTCATCCCTGCTTTGCAAAGTTCTGCAGCAAACCTAGGCACCGAGTTGCCAGGTTCCTTTATCCCTCATTCGCAAACTCAGCAGCAAGCTTTCTAATATAGAGTTGCCAGTTTCTCTGCATTTATCACAGCAAAGCAGCAGTGAATCTTTCTAACGCTGGGATGCCAGCTTCTCCGCATCTAGCCCTCAAATGCTAAGCAGCAGATGTTCCTTTCGGCACCAAAACACCAGGTTCTCTGTCTGTATTCCTCATTTGCAAATGCAGAAAACGCTCTTTGCACCGAGATGCCAGGTTCCGTTCCCTAAGCAGCTTACCCTTCCGTTACTGGATTGGCAGGTTCCGCCATCAATCACTTGCAAAAAAACCCCAAAACATTCCTTTCATCAGGATGCCAGTTTCTCTGTTT